>NC_052359.1:25580975-25621666 GCF_009727055.1 Benincasa hispida | reverse complement strand
TGGTGTTTCTGTGCATTGTGAGGTTGAAACTCAGCGTGATGTTGAGAATATTGGAGAATGAAAAATGGATAAAATAGATAGCAAAGGGCTAAATTTATATAGAGTGGGAGTGACAAATTGAATTATCATAATTGGATAGAACAAATGTGATTAAAATATATTCTCTCATCTTTTCAATCTCATAAATCCCCCAGCATCTGCTAAGGCTTTTAAACTTTTAGATGGAATAAAAGAGGATTGATAAGTAATTGTGGTATTTAGTAATTTTTCTGTGTATTGTTTGTTTTCACTAAGTTCTTCTTGATACTAAGACTTCTGCAAAGGTTTAATCATTTTGTGTTAAAAAGTTGTTAAGTATTTGATTTTAGTTGTATGGATTAGATAAATGGAGTGGGTAAAACTTAATAGAAGAAACAATCTTTATGTCGTGTTGGCTCTAATTGTTCAAAGTACTTAGATGCCATGGAAGGGTTGGCTGAAATGAAGTTGGAGACTTTAGAAAGTCTGTTGATTTCTTGTTCTACTTTTTTATGCTTCTTTTTGTAATTTTAGTTATGCCTTGATGTAAATTTTTATGTTTATTTTGGTTATTTATTACTGAAAAGGGTTGGTATATTTCACACTTGAAGTAATTCTTAAAGTGAAGGAAATCGAACAAGTGGATTTCCATGAGCAGCGGAATGATCTTTCCAAATTTCAATCATATATGAACATTACAATTACAATCACAAACGGAAACATACGGTTATGCGAAACACAGAAATTACAACATGCAATACAAAAGTCAAGGACAAGAATCAACACACTTTTCTAGACTCATCTTCAAGCTCCTTGATCACGAACGCTCGATCACAGCAACACACAAACTCTCTTCCAACACGACTGCTACACTGCACGATCACCACGCACTCGAACTAAGCTATCGCCAAGGTCACGAACACTTCGAACACCACGAACAGCCTCCACAGAACCTTAACAGTGTCGAGTTGAGTATGACACCATCAAGAAGGTTACCTTGGTATTCTCGATATGAGAATCCAGAGGGTGAGCTCTATGTGAACTTGGTTTGAGGCAGAAAAACGAAGGAACCACAATCGTATAAACAATTGAGCAAGTGAAAAATGGAACAACCTATCGTATAGATTGATGCCCAATCGTTTAGGAAAAACTAAGCCATCGTCTAGAAAAAGGTATGCGATCGTTTAACTCATCGCTTAGCTGAATGTCTATCGTGTAAGAACACTCCACGATCATTTAGCTAACTCCAAGCTGTCGCTTAGTAAATATTATTTACATGACAACTATCTGTGAGCAATTTCTCGAGAGTTGAAATCTCAACTCTTTTCTTTGCAAATCTTTTTCTTTTTTCTTACTAAAATTAGGAAAACATTTTTCCTTTTATCTCACGGTTACCATGAAAACCACCAATAACCTCCCATTCAATTGGTTATTAGAGAAAAAGAGATAATTATCCAATAATTAATATGATTAAAAATATAAATAATAACTAACTTACTATAATATATTTATAACCTATAGTTTTAATATTTCATCTCATGAAACATATAAACCATAGCTCTTTTTCTATTCCATGACACTTAATGTAAATCTCATTACATTAATCCTCCACTTGATGTATCTCATACACCATACCAATCATATCACATATAATCGAATTACCTCTTGTCAATTTGAATATTTCAAATCAACACCAAGAACTGATCCTCAACTTGAATCCATTGAGCTACCAAGGGGACCTTATGGACCTGTAGCTCAAATCTCCAATGGTACATGAATAACTGACTAAACTCTTTAGTCGTGGGATCCACCATCCGCTAATTGTCAGGCACTACACTAAAGACTAACAGCTGAACTCTCCTTACCACAGATATATTATGTGTCCATCTTAACAAAACAACAGCGTGACAACCCTTCACAGATCGTCATAAGTACAGCTCGGCTAATAACCGTTATACCTCTGTAGTCACATCTAACTCCTAAAGTACCATTGAATCCTCTAATGAACATAAGTCATAGTGGTACTATGGTTGAATCCTCTCTTCCAAAGAGAAGTTGTGGCCACTATGTTCAAGCCTCGGAATCAGCCCTCAAGGGAGCAATCTATCTACTTACCCCTGATTTGGGGAAGGAGTGAATTTCATCTTGTGTATTGAGTTCCCAGTTCCCAAATCAGACAAGTTCCCAAAAAGTTAGGCATGTTGAGTTGACAATCTGACCACTCTCACCCATACTAATCAAAGGACTGCCCACAAAGACAGGAGTTCCCAAAACACTCAGGATTGAGATCGTGTCACCTATGGTCGTTTAGGTGAGATGTAACAACTGCGTTATATATAGAGTCTAGTCATCTCATGGTCTGATCTTATACAAACTCTTTGTATAGGATACCCCCGCTCACATGTCTCCACATGAATGGTGAGGATCTACCATCTGTAGTAGTTTACAACACTTGTGAACCTCTACAAAGCGGGTCGTATCCGTAGTATCACCAGGATCAGATATCTCATCTTAATCCTTATACTACAGACCTATTTAGGTTATCATTTAAGGCATGATCCACTTGTATATCACATGTGCATGCTTAAGTTTATATAAGATAACTATGGAGCTAGCTTTGTTTATTCCATGAGTAAATGCCAGAATAAAATAACAATTATTTTATTCATAAAACAATGTGTATAATTATAAACCACGAGACTCCGGGAGAATTAGGACACCAATCCCAACATAAAGTTTATGTTCAATTTGCCTCCAATACAACACTCACAATTATTGTTCAAATGCCACTTCCAACTCATTTATTGGAGTTCACTTGAATAATTTTTGTCGTTTTATCATTCTAAATTTATCTAGTTTTTATGATATATTCAAAGTTAAATTTCTTGTCCTACCTCTTATTATACATTTTTGTCTATTAATATATTGTTTCTATGGTAACTTTGTCGATAATTAACGAACCACATATTTTTTAGATTGTTTATGAGTCAAAATGGCATTATATATTTTTATATAGTTTTGACATTCAATTGTGATTTTGGGAGTCAAACTAATGTTAATTCACTTTTTATGTAGGTAGATGAAGATCAAAGATGGAAGCTCAATTTCATGATGCTATAATCCTCAAAACTTGATGAATTTTGTATTTTGTGAACCTTGTATAGTTGAAAATTACATTTGATGTATTTCTTGTATTATTGGATAATTTCTTTAGTTTCTAATGTAAATTAATTACCAAATTTCAATAATGAAAGGAAGTCATTGTATTTAATGTATACATTGTGAATTATTTCATGTGTCTATTTACTTAAAACAAGTGCTTGTAATGTAAATGGACATAATTTCAATATTGTTTGTTATAACATAAGGTTAAAGCTATATATGATATAATAGCCTTAAAAAAAGGTTATCATATGTCAAAGAAAGCATAACATTTAGAGCAAGCTATTATATGTTAAAAGATAGCTTTGATGACTAATGTTATTGAATGTTTTCATAGGCATGTATACATGTTATATCTTCATACTCAATTGTAGCATCCATTATAGTTCTACAAAAAGGCTATAAAAAGTATCATACTTTTAGTAATATGGGCTGTTAGAACCTTCGAAAAAGGCTATGAAAGATTTTTTATAGCTTTTTCGTTAGCTATTGTATTCATTATTTCTTGTAATGGTTCCTTCTCTACTAGAAAAAGAAAAAACTTAGTTTAATTTCACTGTAATTATCTCTAATCTATTAGTATCCCCTCTTATCTATACAGGTTTGGGAAAAATTTGGTCGGAAAATGCATTCAGATTTTTTTTTTTTTAATTTTACTTCGAAGGGTATAATTTGTATATTATTTTGCATTTTGTTTAACTCTTCTTCGGAAGTAGGAAAAAAGAAGGAAAGTTATCCCTTTTTTCGTCCTTGAATTGTCACCGTCAATTTGAATGTGCATAAGTTGGTATTTCTGCACTCATTTTGATTTAAGCAAATTGGAAACTATTTAACTTGTTATGAATTTGTTGAAGAAAAAAGATATAATACATTTAAAATAGTATTTTAAACCACCACTACACTGTTTTCCTTTACCCTCTTTGTTAAGTCTAGTGTGTCTTCTATAGTGCAGGTATCCCTCAATCACCAATAACACATTATTCTTTGTATGGTTCGAATTGTTTTCTTATTAAATTGTTTTGATTTGAATAGTTTGTATTGATAGTTTTGGATAAAAAGTTGTCTATTGTCTTAGTGGTCTTATTCTCTATAATGAATATTGTTGATCGATGATTTTACGGGAGGTATCTTTATGAGTTGGTTTTGTAGTTAATCTAAACTATGAACTCGAGATTTGTGTCTGATGAGGAAAATTAATGATTCTGTCACAATAATTTACTTTAATTTCTGCATAATATTGTTGGATTTTTCTAATGTTAGAGAGTGGAAATGTCATTTGGGTTAGAAAGATTTAGTTTATTTTTTGTTTTAGATCTATGTAGTTTCAAATGTTAGTGTGGTATGTAACACTTATGTTTTAAGCTACAAGTACCAAATTTAGTAAAGAATATGTGTAAAATATTTAAAGTTTAATAATAACACTTACAAATAGTCATTATTTGGTATTACTACTCTAGATTAGGATTACTAAGGGAATTTACCGATTTTGACTTTTGTCTCGTGAGGTAACTTCATAAGATCACGAGACAAAAGATAAGAAATTGGCCCTTTTTAATTCATGTATGATGTCATGTCTCAATTTTGTCTTTCATATTAGTTCTCAACATTAAAGTAAAGTCTATGTCCCAAACTCCCATCTCCAACCTTAATATCCTATTTAGATGTTGGATTTTTGTAAGATTTGCATTCGGTCAAGGAGGAACGCTAGGCTTCAATGGAGATGCACATATCACTCAACATATTTGTGTAAGTTTAATTTTGTATTCGTTTTTGTTCTTAATGTTGGAAATTCTTAATTTTGCATTTAGATTTGAAAACGGTTGAATTGACCAAATGCCTAGTGCTAAAGGCTTCGACTTTTCTCTTAGGTATTGATCTATGTTTTCAAGAATACATCTTTAAAGTAAGTGTTTGCTTCAATCTTCTTGTTTATATTAAATAACTATGTAAACCCTTGATATTATAGGTTTCTTGAATCAAAGGTAAATATTGTGATTTCTTTATTTTTGAACTTTGGTATATGGTCTCTTTATTTGTATGCAGTTTTTTCCCCTTATATTTGTGTTTTACAATTGTAAAAAAATATTGTCACATTTGATGAATGAGTTTTGAGTTTGATAGTCGGGGACTTTCAATAATATGGACTACAGCATCATTATATAAGCATTCCAATTAAAAGCATCGGATGAAATAAATATTGATCTAGTTAAATTGTTACCAACTAATATATTGAGACTAAGTTACTATTTTTTTATACAAAAAAAAAAGATACAATAGTGGATCAGTAGTACATTCGGACATCTTCACTAGGTGGACACCTTCATAGCACCCTTATCATCTCCTTTTCATTAATGATATTCAATAAGTATAAAGAGATATGATACAAAAGCCAAATAAGCTATAGAAGAGGGCTAGAGATAAGTCCAAAGAAGGAAAAGAGTTAAGTATTATAAAAAGCATTGAGATTAATGGCAATGTACATAAGTTCATAATCTTTGAGACAATTAGCTCTGGGTAATCAGCAGCCAACGAGGGAGTTATTGGGACTAAATTGTTATTTCCATTCATTAATGATAAAAGTATTTGAGAGTACTTCCCTAAATGATTTATTTTGAGGTTTTATATCCAACGTTACACATTAAGAATAGCAACTTCGTAACTAGATGATTTATTTTGAGGTTTTTTAGTAAAAGATTGATAAGAAATGTATATATTTTACTTTTAATAAGAAATGTATCGTATTTTACTTTTATTTTAAAATTTTTAGCTTTTATTCTATATTTTAAAATATTTGAAAATTTATTTTTTAACATCACAAAACTAAAAATACTTTCCATGATTATGAGAAACTTAAATCATGAATTGATGTGTTTTTTTTAGTACGAAATTTGAATTTTCAATCCCAAGCAAAAAGGAAAAATGTATTCATGTTATGATAAAATTTGAAAACGAAATTGTATTAGGCCTTGCAATTTTCAAAAGAATATTATTTTTGTCTCTCATTTTTTTTGTTTATATATTGGGAACTTTTATTTATATAAAAATGTTTTTAAATATGGAAAAGATAATATCATAATCAATCAAAGAAACTAATTCCAAATATCTTTTGAAAATTTCCAAAACAACTCTCTAATTAGGTTTCTATTAGGGATTTTTCTAGTTATAACCATTTTCATTTTTATTATTCTATATATGTATAATAAAGTTTCTTCTATAATTGAGATTTGAATTTTATTTCAATTTTTTATTTTATAATGGTATTTTGGAATGATAATGAATTTGATAATAAAAGATGAAATTTGAATTTTATTTCAATTTGGTTCTTGTGTTAATAGTTTTTCCTTCTAATGTCATTATATACATACATATATAAAAGTTGTTTTCAAATATAGGAAAATACAATTAATAGCAAAAATATCCAGTTCATTTGTGATAAATCACAATAGACAGTGATAGACCACTATTTGTATCTATCATGACACATATAGACACATATCGTCTATCTTTGACTATCGTGGTCTATCATAGATAGAGTATGATATTTTATTATTATTTGTAAATAATTTTAGCAGTTTTGTTATTTACGATATATATATTATACTTTTTTTATTATTATTATAGCTGAAATTAGTTTTTAAAAATTATACTATCTTTGTTTTCTTACGTGTATACAGATATAAATATGTAACTTTTTTACTCTTTAAAATATTATTTAGGAAAATTCATTTTATACTAATATTTAGTTTTATTTTAAAAACCTTTCATAACTTTTTTAAATAAATATTTCAATATATCGATCAATAAAAGAATTCTCCTTCTACTAATTTTCTATCAAAAGACTTGACGGGATCAATATAGACTGAAGCTAATTCTCCTTATATTCACAAATTTAAGGGAAAATAAATGTAAATTATCTAAAACATTAATCCAATAATATTACAAGAATATAAAATTGTGGTCTCAAATTAGAGCCACCCACATTCTAGTAACATTATACATAAGCACAAACTTAATATAAAAATTATATTCCAATAGAAATTCCTTTTCAAAATATGTGGCCACGGATCCTCAAAATCTTTGTCACATATTGTTGGGATGATCCATATTGGTGGAGGCAAATTTCTATGTGCAGGATCTATTATATAGTGTTTATCAAAGCTCTTGTCTTCTAGGTGGTATATTCCTGCATCTTGATGTCCATATAAGAATGGAAATTCAAACGAGTGACAATTATCTGTGTAGTATATGCGATTGGATAAACATTTGGGAAAATCTTGAGTTGACACACAAATGGATTGGTTGTCACCGATAAACATAGCATCACCATCTAAACTCTCCACCTCTACAACTCTCATTATTCCATCTTCACATTCTTGAGTAACTTTGTAGACAACAAATTTGGAAGTCCTTGTAAACTTTAGAATCTCAATTTCGGATCATGTTTCCCACTCAAGTAAGATGAACCTACTAACTAATAAAAGCTCACGTTTTGAGGACACAACAAGATGTGCCATATCAACTTGATCACCATCATTTATATTTAAACTAAATATGACCTTCTTTAAATAAATTGAACTATCCTCAACTTTCACAATCCAAAGTTTCATCCACCAGTCCAAAATATATACAATGTCGTTGAGAACATTAACATCCTCAAAACCATTTGTCCTGCTTAGGTTGTGATAGATCCACCTTTTATCCTTTGCTTTCATGAGACACAATCTACAAAATGAACTATAGATGGCAACAATAGTGAAGTCGTGTGGATATAACGTTGGATCTTTGGTTAATATGACTTTATGTATGGAACAAGGAAAATAATCAGGTTCATCATCAATAGTAATTGGAGGAAGATGAATCACCCTCCCATTAAAAAGATTGAACAAAGTAATATCGAATGTCTCTTCAAGCATGATCAACCAACCAAAAGATGAACCACAACACCTTTTGTTGAAGGAGAATATGAAGTCTACAGGGTGAATTTCATTTTTTGTGACATCATAAAGACAATGTTGGTTCTCACTATCACTATCATAATTTGAGGGAACGATGAGCATGGGAAGTTGAGGAAAGTGAGAAGTAATTAGGGATCGTTGGTATTTGTGGCGTAATGCAATAAAATTCCAAGATTTACATACTCTACTAAATTGAAGATAATCATAGAGAGACACCATCTTATTGAGAATCACACCAAGGACATCGTATTCAAGTGTTGACCAATCTCGAGACTCTGAACCATCCATATTGTCCTCGTATTGTATCTTTTCGTTTTGTTGCATCTAATAACAAATGAAAGGAGATAACTTTTATGAACTACGCTTAATCGTAATATATTTTTCTTATCTTTATATTTGCAAGCATATTGATATTTTCTTTTAATATTATGTCACAAAAGGTAAGTAAATTTGAAGCAAATAATCAAAAAAATAATTATTATTTCCGAATGTTTTCAAAATCGTTTCTGACCATAATTAAGATGTCGGTAAATTTCTAATTTGAATAATTAATTCCTTAAAAAAAGAAAAAAAAAAAAAAGAAAAAGTATACATAAGAGAATAAACATTTTTTTTCAGCAGTTTCTTTCTCTGATTTCTCAGTATTTATCTATGGACAATATTATAATACATTTTTTTACTGTATAATTTAAATTAAATAAAGGATAACAAAGCATCAAACCAGTTATATTTTAGTCATCACACATATAAGAAAATAACATTCACACTATTATATCTAAAATTGGATTTTGTTAGTTTAGTTTTCGTTTAGAAAATAAATTTAATAATATATAAAAAAGTATATGTTCAATATGGAAATAAAGTACTAATTCTAAATATGGAAAGAAGGAAAGAAATACCTGCGAAGGAAAAATTTAAATACATAATCATAAATATTTAGATTTTAAAATTAAAAGGATATGAGAATAATGGAAGGAAAAAATATTTGTTATTACATTTCATTCATTGTTTAAGAGATTGAGCCCATTTTATTGAGTTCTGCCAACCATTAATATGGTCTTATAGACAATATTAAAAAAGAAAAAAAAAAAACCTCTCAACTTATTATTATTTCAAAATGAAAAAAAAGAAGAAAAATTTTTATAAATAAAAAAATCTAAAAAACATTTACATTTTATAGTAATTTTTTTTTTACTTTTGGAATTTTTTGGTATAAAATGTAAATATTTTTAAATACTTTTAATATTTAAAAGGACCTCAAAAAAGAATTATATATCAACTAAAATTGTGAAATTAAATTTAAAGAAATGTTTTAGATTGATTATGCAAATAAAATTTTAAAATTACTCTCAAACATAACATTATTCATAAAAGGCATTTTTGAAAAGGAAAAAATAATAATTTTCTCAGTTTTAATTTTTATTCCATTACCATTTCAATCTCTCTTTTTAATAAACAGCCATTTATTATATATGATGTCAAGCCCTCATCTGGAATAAAGCTTTTTGATAAATAGAAGTTAGAGTTGGAGACTTGAGGTTATGCTCTTGATGTTGATCTTCTCTCTTTAAACTTAGAATATTCTTTTTTTTTCAGAACTATTTTCAGTTAATCAAATATTAAACCAAAAAAGATTTTGATTTAAATAATGAAATAGGTTAAAGGCTTGGGTTCAAATTAGCCCATAACTCAAATTTATTATATTTGTGTTCGTTTATATAATATCCTTAAACTAAACTTGCATAAAAAAGGTCACAAATACCTATGAGCAAGATCAAATATGTAATTTGTATCAAAACTTTCATCTTTTGTGTTGAATATTCCTATATTTTGAAGTCAATATCAAAAAAGAAATGGTCAATTGGAGATTATTATATGCATAAATTTTGTATAGTTTGATCAACATCTTAACATACATTAAATGATTGTCACCTAAGAACAAATCTAAACTCTACGTATCTTTGTATTCCAATTCCATAATTCCATATAATTATTAAACGTGATTTACAATTTAAATGTAAAAGTTTAATTCCAATGCTTGAAGCATCCATGCTTGTGTTTTCCTCCTTTTAGTAAGTTATGTGTGAGATAAAAATGAGACCGTAATTCGTTGAAAATATAGGAGATGTTTTACCTAAGTTTGATGCTTTAGTATTGAATTTTTCTTCCAAAAAGCCCTAATGGCTAATGCAAAGATTATTATAAGTTAAACATAATGATTTCGCAAAAAAACCTCGGCACTGATTTCCGTACAATCTTACATTCAAGCTCTAGTCTTCTATATGCCTCTCTAAGATGACATGGCCTGGTAGGTCCCAAATCATTCCGCTCTGTCATGACAAACTCTTGTCTTGCTGAAATTGGTTTAAGAAAAAAAACAGTATTGAAATTGCAGATTATTTTGTCTATGCTTCACATTGACATTAAAATTAAAATAAAGGAAAGGAAATGCATCTTTTAAGTCCTACATAAACAATGGAATTGGGTTTTATAGAAGTTTTTACATACCTGTTTCTACAAGTTCACCAACGAACATCTTTGCTATACGAGACACTATGACAGTCATCTGTATGGAAATTTTCTGCGTCCCCGAGAAGCTTGCTAACAGCTACAATTTTCAAGTGAATTGAAATAAAATGAGTGACATCCCAGGCCAAAACAAAACAAAACCACCTTTCGAACTACAACTTACCCTTATTCAATCACTTGAAGAACGTTGTTACTAACATCCATCTTTACTGTTTCTCGATGTTTGCTTGTCCCAATAATGTGATTAATTGGCTATACAAACTTATTAGAAACTTCTTTTGAAAAGGTAGTAAGAAGTTTGGGGTCACTAATATGATTAATTGGGAAATTACTACATCTCTCCAACTGAAGTGGGAGGCTTGGGTATCAGCAACCTCACTAAGAAACAATAGTGCTTTACTAGCCAAATGGGGTCAGTGATTTCTCACAGAAAAGGATGAAGAAAATTGGATAACCCTATCTTAAAGCCACACCACATTCAAAAGAAAAATATTTGGAAGAGGCATTGGGAATTTGTAAATATTCTATTGAAGAAACTAAATAAAGAACTAGTTCAAAGTCTACTCATGTCAATCAACTGATGATATCCTGACCAAATGGCTACATGCTACTCGCATTTTAAACATCAAGTAAACCTAACTGCCGACGAAACCTAGATGATCCCGAAGCAGAAAAATCAATTAAAAACAAAATGTAAACCTATATATAAGAGATCCAAGAGAACATAACTGCATCTTTGCCATATTCTTATCTGTATCACCACTCGAGGGAAATTTGGCAAGTTGAACTTGGACATTCTCTCCCTCTTCTTTGAATTTAGGGGCGGCAGAGACATTGGAGGAAGAGGAAACAAAGAGGAGGAGGGAAATTAAAAGCTTTTCCTTTCTGTTCACTTCACATTTCATTCTTTTTACTTTTAGGAAAAAGATTGTTCAGTAAAGGTTATTAACTTTTTTGACGCAAATTAACACGTTGCTGAAACGTTTGCTAGTTTGCGCCCTGTCACTATAATATGTTCACTTGAAGTTAGAATTTAGTGACATATTTTGGCTACTGCCACTAAAAAAATTGTCACTAGAAGTGAACTTTTCTTGTAGTAACAAGAATATAGTAATTAATGAGTAATATGAACTTATTGTTGTGATAAATTTCATTAACCAAATTTTG
The DNA here is from genome assembly GCF_009727055.1 of Benincasa hispida. Classification (NCBI taxonomy): domain Eukaryota; kingdom Viridiplantae; phylum Streptophyta; class Magnoliopsida; order Cucurbitales; family Cucurbitaceae; genus Benincasa; species Benincasa hispida. The sequence goes on along the minus strand of NC_052359.1, from coordinate 25,609,835 downwards.
AAACCAAAGTTTGATTGGGTCAAAAATAGGAAAGGTGTGAAAGGAATAAATGTCATTTGATATAATGATAAGGGTTGGGTGTTTTATTGTATTAATTAGGAAATGGGGTTGCAAATACTGCAGTAAAAGGGAAATAGAAGTTAGAGTTGGAGACTTGAGGGGGACAAAGAGCAAAGTGGTTAGTTAATATGTGTACAATGAGGTTGATCTTGTCTCTTGTGTTGAACACCTTTAGTCCCCTGATCATATAACTATAACTAGGTAGGTATAATCATTTTGTTGCCCCAAAGCAAAATAAATACCCACCCCCCTTCCCCATTTGTTTCAATTCCTTTAGGTTTCTTCTTCTTCAAACTAAACTTTGATAATCAGTTTATCTGGATGGAAAACAAAGATGAAAGCCAAACCCAATTTCCCTGTTCATTATGTGAGAAGAAGTGCAAGAATGAGAATGCCCTAGTCAAGCATCTAATGAAGCATCATGGAAAACATCACGCTTGCCCAACGTGTTCGATCAAGTATGAATCGAAGAGTGATTTGACAAAGCATCGAGAGGAGAAGAGGCATTTAGTTATTATGTGTGTGTCTGTGAATATTCTGAATATATATATACATGTAAATGGTAAAACGTGTATAATATAAACTAGTTCTGTACTTATCTTTCAAATTCTTCAAGAAATTAAACTACACCTTCCCGTGGATGTGATTCCTTGTTATTGTTCTTCTTCTTCCCCTTCTCCTATGCATATGCATGTGAGATTTCGGCATTAGAGAGATACACAGAGAGTACAAAACAAATTAAAATTGTACTTATCTTTCAAATTCTTCAAGAAATTAAACTACGCCTCTTCCCGTGGATGTGACTCTATGATGTCCTTCCTCCTCTTCTTCTTCTTCCCCTTCTTCTATGCATATACATGTGAGAGAGATACAAGAGAGTAGAAAACAAATTAAAATCAGTGAACTATTTTTTTCTTCTTTGATTTAATCTCAATCTGCAGCAAATTCAAGAAAACTTTCTTTTACCACTTGTTTCCTTCATCAGCAACGTGGCCAATTTCTTCCCCTTCTTGGATCTCATTTGCCTTTTGCACTTGCGCCTCATTTTCAAATCCAATAAGTTAGGCCCAACACTATATTCATTTACCCATCGCTTAACAACTTAATTTTGTGTAATTTTCTTAATTTTCAATTCTCATTTTCATATTTTGCAATTCAAATTGGCACTTAAACTTTCAATTTCGTGTCTAATAACTTTCTTTTCATCATTTTTATTAAACTAATGGATAATCTATTAGTATAAGTAAAATGAATGAAAACTATTTTTACTAACTCCCAATTTATTGTCCTACTAGCTTCATGATTTACTTGGATGTCCCCATTATTCAAATCTATTCTCCACATTTTTGTTATTAATTTAAAATAGCAATATTTATATTATTGCCCTGGATTTTTGTTTATTTATTCTTCAAAGGATTAATGTCTTTACTCTTTATTTATTTATTTTTTTTAAGAATAGATGATATTATTATATAACAACAAGGAGGATCCCACAACCCGGGATCAAGGCATCAACGCAACAAAGCACAAGTAAAGACAGAGCAACAAAGCAAACAAAGGCAAGAAGATAAAACCTGAACATAACCAAACATAAATGTAACATGCTAAAATAAAAACCCCAAATAGCAGGGATAAAGTTATAGAAGAGAGACCAAAACCTCACAACTAGGGACAACAGCAAAATAAAGAGCAACAACAAGTTTAAAAAGAAGAACAACAACCGTAACATGCTAAATAAGACCAAGAAGATCAACCCGCTAGGAAGCAGTACGAGCACAAACCGTAGAGACCATAAGGTGAAACAAGGCAGACACCGACCTCGGACGACCTCCATGCAGTCGCTGATTCCGTTCCTGCCAGATGTAGTATATGGAAGCACACTAAAATACACGGAACAACTTACTACGCACCCCTTTACCCGACTCCACTCGGCTCAACCAACTCAACTCGACATCCCAACCAGCCACCCGATGCGACGAACCCAACTGTCACAACACACCAGACCACACCTCTCTCTCATACCCACACTCGGAAAAAAGATGATCCCGAGACTTTAAACCTCTCACACACAGAAGACACCCCCCTCTGACAACACGCCCCAACTCCTTAACCAATCCTTCGTACCTAACCTGTCCCTCACAGCTAACCAAGCACAGAAGGAGTGGCGCAAAATACCATCCCTTGCCCACAAAATACTAGCCCAAGACACCCTAGGACGACGAGGATGCAAATTCTCCCAAGCACTACCGGTAGAGAACTGGCCACTAGCACCTGGCTCCCAAACCTAATAATCCTCTCCCCTCACCCTAGGCCCCACTGCCTGAATAAAACCCCAAATCTCAAGCAACTCCCAAGACACTATAGGCCACCTCCAACCTCCCTCACTATCTAAGAACTCCGATAACCGGGCCTCCAAACTACTCCCTGCATCATAAACCACCGTAGACCCATATGAATCTAAAATTTCACCCTCCGATAACCTAGAACCTGTCTCTTATACACATCTAGATGTGTATAAGAGACAGTTATAGGCCACCTCCAACCTCCCTCACTATCTAAGAACTCCGATAACCGGGCCTCCAAACTACTCCCTGCATCATAAACCACCGTAGACCCATATGAATCTAAAATTTCACCCTCCGATAGCCAAGGATCCCACCAAACAAAACAAGATTGTCCATCACCGACCATTAAACGAACAAGATGCTTGAATCTATCTCTACAGCGCAAGATAGCCCTCACGCACCAAGACCTCCCAACCTCACTCCGAACAACCCACAAAGACCGCCCCCATAACACATACGCCTCCACCCATGCCACCCATAATGAATCCGATTTAATTAAGAAAAGCTAGAACAGCTCCATAATAGCTGCCTGATTCCATGAAGCCACATATTTCACACCCAAAACCCCCTCTTCCAATGGCAAGCACACCTCATCCCACGCCACTCATGCACCACCACGACTCACCACACTACCTTTCCATAAATAACTACGTAACAGACGATCAACCTCATAAGTTACACATGCAGGAAACATGAAGATGCTACACCAAAATACCTGAAAGGACTGTAAAACAGACCTAACCAGTTGCAACCTCCCAGCAAAAGAGAGGAACCACGCCGCCCAGCTTCTAATATGACCGTAATCCTCTGTATTAAAGGTGCATAATCCACAGTCCTTAGCTGACCAACCAATAATAGTAACCCCAGATACCTAACAGGTAGAGAACCAAGAGAGAACCCCATAAAGGCAGCCAGCTCCTCCGCCTCACCAGCTTCCACCCCGCAACAAACATGGAGCTCTTCCCAACATTTGCAACTAACCCAGATAGCCCTACAAAATTCGCTAGGACCTGCCTCACAAACTCCAAAGATTCTCTCTCCACTGCATAGAAAATCATCAGATCGTCTGCAAATACCAAATGAGTCAGGCCGACACGCTCACACCGATCATGGAACCTAAACCACACCAGAGGTTTATTCAATAACCTAAATAAGACCTCCATCATCATCACAAACAAAAAGGGAGACAATGGATCCCCCTGCCTCAACCCCTTCCTACCAGGAAAAAAACCCCTTTAGGGAACCATTAATCATCATAGAGAACATAGGTGACGTAACACAAGCCCTCACCCAACTAACAAACTTAAGGGGCGTACCTATAGCCAACAACATACCAAACAGAAAGTCCCAGTTGACTGAATCGTACGTCTTCTGAAGGTCTACCTTCAACACACAACGTGAGTTCCCTCTGCCCACTTTGTAACCTCCCATAAGCTCCTGACACAATAAAATGTTATCGAAAATAGACCTACCATAAACAAACGCAGATTGGTTATCACTAATGAAAGAAGGCAACCACAACCTCAACCTTTCAGCCAAGATCCTCGAACTACACTTGTACACAACATTGCAAAAAGAGACAGGAAGAAACTCCTTCATACGTTCAGCTCCCCATCTCTTTGGGATACGAGTAATAGCAGTAAAGTTCAGTACACCAGGCAGCATGGTAAAAATCCACCAAAAACCCATCGGGCCCAGGAGCCTTCCCAGACTTCATCGAGAATAAGGCCTTCTGAATCTCGTCTCGACTCACTGGACGACCAAACGCCTCCACCCCTTCCTCGGACCATCTAAACTGCACAATATCCCTAATCCGACCAGTAAGATCCCTATACCCCACCGACTGCGACCCCAAATGTCACACCCCATGCCAAGCTCACACTCTTGAGCCCGAGGAGAGGCATGATATTAGCTGGTACTACTTTGGTTAACCTACTAGTTTCTTTTAATAACATTACTTATAACAACAACGAAAAAATATTACATGCTTTAATTAGAAACTAGTTTACAAATTCAAGTTACATTTACATGAAAGATATTATCCCGACTACCAATCTCATTTAATACTATTTCTAGACTTGTGGCAGATCTTGACCAACACCGCAACCTGGACTCGTTAGCTACATGCAAGAGAAACACAGAGACAAACTATGAGCTTTACAAAGCTCACTGAGTGGAAAATAAATACAAGTCTTTTACAAGAATTATCACGAGATTCCCACGTGAACCTCCACCACACCATGAAGCCTTCACAAACCCACCTAGACACACGATAGATGGTTAACTTTTCATAACTAAAAATATCAACCTATGTGCATATATTTCTCCCTTTTATGGGCTCAGAAGCTAGGCCCGTCGGCCCTCTGACCATTGCATTCAAGGTTTTCTGTCCCATAGGCTCAAGAACTAGACTCCTTGGTCCCCTGACCATCCTGTAAGAATTGATTTTGGGCTCAGGCTCTAGATCCACAGAACCCTTGACCATCCCAACGTCGTACTCATCTCATAATATGGACTACAGCATATCAACTCAAAATATGCTTAAAAGAGTAAAAGAAGTAACCACTCACAGTGATCTGTTGAGATATTTCTTCCTAGTTCACCCGGTTTCCCTTGTTCCTCTACTGGAGCCTATTTCAGGTTTAACTTTAAGCTTAGATTACTCACTCTTTCGGGCCTTATCTCAAGACATTTTCTTCTTAAAAAATGTGTGAAAATGTCTTTACTATAATACCTTAAAGTTTCACCTTGAAATTCCTTGGCAAAAGTTCCGAGTCTTAAGTTTATTCCTTCTGGCTCGACTGTCTTCTCACTGGTGAGCACCTCTTGGTTTTCCTTTAATTTAACACCCTTAGAGTTAGAATTGCATTAAGGCAGCCCTCACACTGAAACTAACTTAATTTAGAAACTTTTGGTTAAAAAATCACCTGATTTGCATGAGTAGTTTGGAAAAGCTTCTTGTTTGAATTTAACCTATGTGTTTGCCCATACAACTCTGTTCCTTTCGGCACCTTTGCTTGTACCTCTGCCCGAACACTGCCTTCCCTCCTTTGAATATCTCTTATTCTTTCCTTTCTTTGTGGTTTTTATGTACTTAACTAATGTGTGGGTTCAAGTGAGGCATTTTGTCCCTTTTATAAGCGTTCAACCCTTCTCCTTTGCCTAACACCTCTTCCCTTGATCACATCTAAGTGTTTTCCTTATCTTCTGCCAACTCCCAGCCTCTTCCACCTTCTGCTTGATGTGTCTTCACCCTACACTATCGATTCATCCCTTACATCAATGCAATCCTAAGTGTCCTCCTCTTCTATAGCCAACACTTAAGGCTTAACTTTGTATGTCTGCTCATGCACCCACCTCCTTTACTTAAGGACTAAGACTCCTTCCTAAGAAGCCACATGTCTGGATGACGTCCTTGGATGCGTCTATCCACCTCATATGCATTCGTCTAACTTCATATCCAATCATCTTGCCACAAATGCGCCCATCCAATTGTTGCCACATGCCTCTATCGCCGCATGCCATCCGTCCATCGCATTCATCGCATCCATCGCGCCGCATGCGTTGTTCTAACCTCTCAAGACATTGGTTGCCGCATGCGTTGTTCCTGGCCATATTTCAGCCTCTCTCAATGCTCAAGTAACTTGCCGCATAGCTTTTTTTACTGTCGCATCCATCGCCGCATGCCTTCATCGCCGCATGCCTCTATCGCCGCATGCCATCCATCCATCGCATCCATCGCATCCATCGCACTGTATGCATTGTTCTAACCTCTCAAGACATTGGTTGCCGCATGCGTTGTTCTTGGCCATACTTTAGCCTCTCTCAATGCTCAAGTAACCTCTCAAAACTTCATGGCTAACGTATGGCACCACACCAACGCATTGTCAGACACTTAGTCATTTTTCTCCTTGGCTTCCAACGCATGGTTATACTTAGCCAAATTTCACTAGTTATGGCTTATTTCCAAAGTTATTTAACAAATCCTTTTAATCACTTAGAAATTTCCTATTCTCTAACATAGGATCTAACTTATACTTAGTTAATCTCTTTTATTTCCTGCTTAAAAGAAAAAATGGAATTCCGGGTTTCACACCAAACTACCTTGAAAGAACTCAACCACCACCCTGCCACTCTATCATGCACCGTCTGGCGAGTCCCTCCAGCATCTGCAACAGTAAATAAACCACTGCAACTGCGACGAGAACGAACATAGCGATGAAAGAAAGTCGAGTTCATATCACCTAACTCCAGCCACCTCACTCTAGCCTTCTGTCGTAACAACGCCTCCTCCAATCTAGCGACTAACCAGAACAACTCTGAGTGAGGATCCCTCTCTACCTTAGCCTGAGCAGCCTCCATAATCTTCCTCGTCACCCACACCTACTCAGATAACACGGAGATACACCTACCAAATAATGCACGTAACACCCTCTTCACTACCTTCAAATTTCGCATAAAGCTAACCATGGGAGACACATCCTTAGACCTTCTCTATACTGACCTAATAGTATCAATAAAACCATCAACTTCTACCCAATGAGAAAAAAAGCGAAACGAAGGAGGCGGCCTACTCCTCGTCTCCCCTGTAGAAACTAAAAGAGGACTATGATTAGAAATCCTCCACTGACCAACCGTAACCTCCGAATACGGAAAAGCAACCTTCCAAGCCTCATTAGACAAGCAACGATCCAACCGACGCAAGATACCATCCCCCTGAATTTTACTAGTCCAAGTAAACCAGTTACCTATCACACCCAACTCAACCAGATATGCCTCCAACAACGTTCCATCAAATTCCTCTATCTTCTTCAAGCTAGGGCAACCTTCAAAATCCTCTGAACTCCTACGACTAGCATTAAAATCCCCCATAATAACTCTAGGTAGCTGCCACGAGGCACACACATTAATCAATTGAAACCACAAGTTCCTCCTCTCGCTCACGTGATTAGAGGCATACACAACACCAATATGCACCTTAGTACTAGAAACAATATCCACCAAGGTTCTAGAGATGAACACCCCACTGACATCTATAAAAAAATCATAGACACTCTTCCGCCACATCACCCAGATCCTCCCAACTCCCCTCTCACTATAACTACACACACACCTCCAAGCATCACCAAACCTACTCACTACCATATCAAAGTTCTCGCGACGAACCCTCGTCTCAAGCAAACAACAAAAGGCAGAGGAGGAAACCAGGAAATCTGCCACTACCCTACACTTAACAAGGTCATTCAAACCCCTAACATTCCAGGAGCACCAAATCATGAGTCTTGCAAGAAATCACACCTACCACCTCCCCCTGGGCTTTTGCCCAAACTTCCGAACATCCCCTCTATAACTGACAACAGATCAGGATCTGACTGCACTAAAGCAGGTGCCAACGAGTTTCCACCCTCATAACACAAAGCTAAATTGATTACGTTCATCAACGTGCTTTACAAACCCGTAATTCTCGGGGACCCATAAACTACTCTACTTCTCAAGGGCGCGGAACCCCACCCACTGCCTCCTCTGTGCCCTACACTTCTTCTATCATGTCGATGACGACTAACCATAGTAAACTCGTCATTACTCCTCGCACCTTTATTCCCAACCACTGGGCGAACTTCTCTCCCAACAATACCCAAAGCCTTCTCCTTCTTCGCACTCACACGTCCCCCATTCTCCCTCAAACACCCCTTATTGACGGACAATACATAACTCTTGACTCTTTGCCATACCTTGTTTCTCACACACTGCCCCTGGATGCCCAAAGGAACCACAACAAGCACATCTACGGTGTTTCCACTCATACACTACTGGAATAATAAACTCCTAACCCCGCATTCTGATAGTGACTGTAGAGGGAAATAACGAATCACCATCCACCTGAACACAAACCCTCGTATACGATAACCGTTGTTGCTCTCTTGTTGCAACATCAAAAGAGATCGGTTTACCTAGGGCACTAGCCAATACTGCTAACCCCTATCTGTCCACAACTCCAGGGGGACACGCTCCAGTTTAATCCAGATAGGAACCGAATAAAAAACAAAAATTTCAAGAACAATACCTGGAGACTACTATCGTAATAAGATGGGTTTGCCACCCAAATGCCACGGACCATTCTCCAGCACCTAATCCCATGACTCGGCCTTTTAACATTTAAAGATAATAAACCCATTTTCCAACAAGGTAATAGTTGGCATCTCTCGGCATCCCCAAATTCTCTGAATAAGGCAAAAATAGCAGAATACGGGAATTTGGCATCCACAAACTAACCAACCAAAGATTTCTCCCACAGACACACACTCGCATCAATAATCTCCTCACAAAGTTCAACAATAACTTTGTCCTTTTCAACCAAAGAGGGAATAAACTCTAAATTTTCCCTCAAATTTGACCCAAAAAGGGCCGCCCATGAACTATCACCTTTCACATCGAAACCAGAACCAATTGAACCTGTCTCTTATACACATCTAGATGTGTATAAGAGACAGCCTCAGAGCGACCGTTAGACCCAAAACCTTTTACCTCCGAAGAACGAGCCTCCATCGATTCGGTCTCCAGACGAAGCAACCAAAGGGCGGTCTCTTATACACATCTAGATGTGTATAAGAGACAGCACCGGGCCAGCACCACGTGGCCCATCCACCAGAGCCTCCTCACCATTCAAACCTAATCCCAACCCCCCTATACTAAACCACTCCCTTCACCCAGCTTCGACCCACTCCTACCAAGCCTGCTTACTCCAACTCTCTCAAGACCCGACTCAACACCCCTCACATCCCGATTTCCTTCCGAGTACCCAACCCTCTCAAGGCTCCCAAACAAACCATCCTGGGCCCCAACACTCGAGCCCAACCTCCTCTACCCAAAACCTTTCCCATCGGGTTCAAATCTCTCAACCCCAATACCTTTAGACTCCAAGCTCAACCCCTCAACCGCAGTTGAACCACCCACCAACCACCCCCACCCCCCTTCACCCTCCTCAGAGCGACCGTTAGACCCAAAACCTTTTACCTCCGAAGAACGAGCCTCCATCGATTCGGTCTCCAGACGAAGCAACCAAAGGGGATGCGAGCAACTCGTCCTCCATTCTTCTCCTTCAATCTTAAAAGTGATCGCTTACGCACCATCTAACCTCATCGATTAGTCATACCATCCACAGAAAAAAGAACCCCTCATAGTCCTACTATCCTCTACTAACAGAATTACACCGACCAATACTATCGGTAAACAAGCATTGTCACCGACCGTCTAAACTATAGCATAACCGATTCATACACCAAACGACCGAACAAAACCTCCACTGCACAGCACAACAAACCACTACTAATGTCTACACCGAACATTGATCGACCCTCCGTTGCTAATGAACCACTGCACGCCAAACTCCCCGTCGCTACAGAGAACCCGAATCGGTAAGTTTGCTGCTACACACTGTAAAACCCCGCACATCGACCCCCCTACACACCACCACGCCCTCGAGAGAAGACCGACCCTCCGCTGCTACAGAGAAGACCGACCCTCGAAACCCAAAGTCGCTCATTTAGGAATGAAACCACTGCATACCGATCCTCTGCTGTTACCGTAACCCTCCGCTACACACAGACGCAACCCCTGCGAGATGGTGCAGCCCCGAACCGGAAACTCTCGGATGAAGACGCCACCTCGAAACCCTAAACGCCGCCTCACTCAAAACCTTAAACGCCAACTCTCGGATGATAAAGTTCTACTACTCTTTATTTTCTCATCCAATTTAATTCTTACCATAATTATTTATTTTGTAACCTTCCCCTTTTTTTTTTCTTTCCTTCAATGGAGAAAGATGAAAGAATTGTCCTTCTACTGATTTTACACCAAAAAACATGACGAGATCATTATAGACTAAAACTAATTCTCTTCATATTGGCAGTATATATTCACAAATTTAAGGGAATATACATATAAATGATCTAAAACATTAATCCAATAATATTTTAGGACTTTCATTACTTCACGATCACAACTGTGGCCAACATCTTTTCAACCGCTTCATTCTCTTCCTTTTAGATCCTTCTCCTCCACCAAATCATCATAATAAACATAGATTTTGAATTCCAAATCCTTACTGCCATCAAAACAAACATCAGTCTCTCCCCCTTCAATCGAGAAGAATTTATCCAAAAGCTTCCTTGTATTTCATGAAATTTTTACCAATGATTCTTGTCGTCCATCCAGTCGAACTCATCATCAGAAACCCTAATCTATTACTTGATGTTAAGATACTGGTTGCACATGTTCTGGACTTTGAATGATACATTCTGTCGTGTCCAATGGAGAGGGAAGGTAAGAGGATCCTGAAGATGGTGAACAAAATTGACATAGTCGACAATGGGCTTGAACTTCTTCTAGTAAGTTTCGAGCTTCGCTAGGGTTCCATAGTTGAGATGCTCCAAGTTTTTTGAAAGAAGGGTTTCTTCTTCCTAGTATGAAAATGAAAGACTAGGAGAGGATGATGGCTGAGAGGGAAAATGAGAGAACGGAAATGATAGTCTGGGAGAGTGAAAGCTGAGAGGGAAAACGAGAGAACGAAAATGAAATAATGAGAACATGAAGATTAGGAGGGAAAATGTAAAAAATCGTGATTCTTTTTTGGCAGACACTTTTCGCACTTCCAATATTTAATGTCCCGCTTTTCTCTTTTCTTTTTTTATAGCATGTTTTAAGAAATCTTATGCTCAAATGTTTATGAAAGGTATATTTGTTGTAGTGGTTAAATGATTATTATTTATAAATTGTCGTATTAATTATCTATTTCATCATTAAGATCGTATTGCACATGTACTTTTCGTGAGATCGATGGTTGAAATGGAATTGAAGAACTCAAGCAACGAAACAATTATGAAGAGATACATTTTTCTTATAGACCATTGGGGAGGAAATAATGCACATGTTATTTTTCTAAATTTATGAAATTTTTTTAATAATTGTTGTTTTCTTCTTTTTTTTTTTTCACATGCTATCATTTATTTTGTTGTTCCAAAAAAAAAATTGACATTATGGAATGATTTGGTATGGATGAAGGTTCATACTTAGAAGACTTGATTCATTCTAAACCAATCATTTTTCCATCAAACATTAAAGTTGACATGTATGAACGTATTATACGGAAAAAGTATTACATAAATTTGTTTTCTTCTTATTTCACAGGAGAACTGGGCATGGGATAACATGACAAGTACCATCTTTATTGAACCAGATTTCATAAATTGAATAGAGCTACAAAGAAGGTATATATAATAAATCATATTGTTTACTTTAATTGTATTATGACTTTTATATTACTAATAATAATAATTGAAAATTTATGTATATGTAGGAGGCATCTCAAATTTTATGCCTCCATCTAAAAAGATGCAATATGAAAAATTAGTAAGAATTAGAGATACTATTCAAGAGTCGGCTGATGAACTGTATTATTATACTATTGCTATCAATATTGAGATAATTAACAAAGACAACCCAGGGTTTGAAAAATGCAAAATTCGTCATCAACGTGTGCACCTTAATGGAGTGAGAATACCATTGATTGTGCCAATTGCAATGATGTTGTTCAATTCATTAGAAAATATATGTTAAAGCTATAATTTCTTATGCTCAAATGACTGCACGTGCAATAACTTTTTAAGTTGTAGAAGTTATAGTTGGATGTAGTGTTTTTGAATATGTAACCAAAATTTTATAGGTAATACTAAAAAGTCAATACATGATTTTTAGTTTATGTTCTCTTATAGATTGTTTTTTTTTTCATATACAAGTTCAGGTGAGGAAGGAGAAATCTAAGAAGCTGTTTGGGACGCTGAGTTGAGATATGAACTCTAAATAATATACTATTATGGTAACTATTTTTTTAAAACTTTTTTATTCAACAATTCTACCCATCTTTGTGTTGAATAAAGTATGGATTGTAATTTTTGTTTTAAATTTTAAAGCTTTGTCTTTTTTTCTTTCTTTGTTTTTTGCTTTTTTTTTTTTTTTTTGTAATAAATAACAATTAACCCACTACATTCTTGTAGGAATATAATTAAATAAATTGAAAACGAAAGAGAAATCTAAATATTTTATTCCTAATTTTCTCCATGAATTCCATCGTCATCTTCTTCTTTTTCTTCTTTTTCCTATTGTTGTTTTGTATTCTTATTTTGTCATGATTTTTTTTAATTGAATCTCCCAATCATCTTAGTAGCCAATGGAAGGCCTCTATATTTATTCAATAGATTTACTTTCAATTATTCCAAATTTGGATGGTCATTAGAGAAAAAATCTCTCTTTTCGAGTCAAAAATTGATCGTAAAAGTGGACGTTGAAGATAATTTTCACTGAAGTTGGTAGCCATTGTAACTTTCACTCTCTAAAATTTTCCCCCTTGACCTATTTCATTGTGACGCCACTCCAATTTATCGCTTCTTTTATTGCTTTTTTTTTTCACATCTTCATAATTAAAGGGATAGATTGTTCCATTGTTCGAGGTGGAAGAACTATTTGAAAGTCAAAAGGAATCTCCAAGGTAATAGTTTTTCTTAGCTTTGAATTGGTTAAAAAATTGTAAATATGGCTTCCAAGGATAGATAGACCTATGTGCACAAATCTTAGATATATTTTTAATATGCTACAATATATTTTATGACAGTGAATTAGATCAAGAGGAATGCATGTGAATTAACTGCTAAGATTTAACAATTTCATCTTTTGTAATTATCCAACCACTGAAATCAATTGTAAACTTTGTTTCATTGGGTTGTTTTTAGTTCAAAATGAGTTTTCTAAGCCAAGTAACAAAGTGTGCATAATGCTATTTCTTTTCTCAGAAATTTTTAGTGAAGGTTACATTCCTTAGTTGTTGTTATTAGAGCTCGGAACTTAGAAGATTTAGGTATTGCTTTGGATAATGTGCTTCCCTTTTTCTTCTCCTTCCTTTCAGATTGCGACAATGTTGAATGAAATTCTCGTTCAAGAAAATTAGTGAAGGTCGTTATTTAAACTTGGAAAGGATGTACATCATTGTTATTTATGTATTTTTGGTAACTAAACATATCATAAAAGTGCAATGATTTTTTCAAATATTTGTAATTGTTTCATTATGTTAAATGAAAAAAGTAAACAGTTTCGAGCCTTTAAACTAGAAAGAATACAACATCGAATTAGCTAATGTTTGTGGTTGATTACTTTTATTAGATTGTATTGTGGAATTTAAAATTTATTTTCTTTCTCTCCATTGGTTTGAGTGGTTTTTTGCAGTTTTAATGGTGGTAAGTGAATGAGTTTTAATTGGAGTAAATCCCTTGTCAATGTGATGCCGAGTTTCCCATCCATGTCGTCTTTGCATAAGGCCGATAGGTAACTTTTGTCTTCAAAAACTTTGTGTTCTAAAAATTTTAAATAGTTTATATTGTGAAAATATTTTTTTGCTTCTTTTTTGTTTGAGAGAAGAATAGTCGCATTACCCATACAAAGAGGCAATTAAGGATCAATTTAGAGCATTCTTTTCCTGTATACCAACTGTTCGACAAAATTCAATTATGTACTAAGTAAGACTTAATTTTTTTTTTTTTTTTGGTGGGCAGGGGGGGGCGTGGGGGGGCTCAGCGGTGGAATGATTGAGATTATTGGCAGAATGAAAATGGATAGAAGCTATTTTCTTTTTTTTTTTTTTTATTTTAATTGATTCCAAAAATAGATAGCGAATGGCTAAAAATTTAATTAAGAGTGAGAGGTTTGACAAAATTTGAATTATCTAATTGAGACATAGAACGTAATGTGATTAAAATTAATATTCTTCTCATCTTTTCAAATCTTCCATTAATCCCTGGCAATCTACTAAAAGCTTTTAAAACTTTTAAGAATGGAATAAAAGAGGACTTGAATGTGTAGCTAATTTTGGAGTTTTAGTAATTTTTTTGTGTAATGGTTTTGTTTTCATTTGAAGGAGCAGTTTGTATTAAGTTATTCTTGATACTAAGACTTCTGCAAAAGTTTGATAATCATTTTGTGTTAAAAAGTTGTTAAGTATTTGAGTTTAGATGTATGGATTAGATAAAAGGACTGGGTAAAACTTAATAGAAGAAGCAAACTTTATCTGTACTTTTTGTTCTGTTTCTTAAATCATTAAACATGGCATCTAAGTACTTTGAACAATTTTTTTTAACTTTGAAAATAATAGTTTAATATTCATCTTTTCAGCCTTGAATGGTGGTCATTTGAGCTGATTATCTTACTATCAGGGCTGTTGCCGAATCCAGAGCTTAAAATTTCACATATAATCGAACTACCTCTTGTTAATTTGAACATTTCAAATCAACATCAAGAACTGATCCTCAACTTGAATCCATCGAGCTACCAAGGAGACCTTATGGACCTGTAGCTTGAAGCTCCAGCGGTACATGAATAAATGATAAACTCTTTAGTCACGGTCCACCATTTGCTAATTGTCAGGCACTCTACTAAAGACCGACAACTGAACTCTTCTTACCACAGATATATTATGTGTCCATCTTAACAAAACAATGTGTGACAACCCTTCACAGGTCGCTCGTAAGTACAGCTCGGCCCGTTATGCCTCTGTAGTTACATTTAACTTCTTAAGTACCACTGAATCTTCTAATGAACATAAGTCATAGTCCTACTATGACTGAATCCTCTCTTCCAAAGAGAAGTTGTGGCCACTATGTTTAAGCTCCAGAATCAGCCCTCAAGGGAGCAATCTATCTACTTACCCTTGATTCGGGGAAGGAGTGAATTCCATCTTATGTATTGAGTTCCCAGCTCCCAAATCAGACAAGTCCCCAAAAAGGTAGGCATGTTTTGTTGACAATCTAACTACTCTCGCTCATACTAATCAAAGGACTACCCTCAAAGACAGGAGTTCCCAAAACACTCAGAATTGAGGTTATATCACCTATGGTCATTTAGATGAGATGTAAGTCTCCATTATCAACGGCGTTATATACAGAGTCTAGTAATCTCACGGTCCGGTGTTATACAAACTCTTTGTATAGGACACCTCCGCTCGCATGTCTCTACATGAATGGTCAGAATCTACCATCTGTAGTAGTTTACAACACTTGTGAACCTCTACAAAGCGAGCCGTATCCATAGTGTCACCAGGATCAGGTATCCCACCTTAATTCTTATACTACAGATCTATTTAGGTTATCACTTAAGGCATGATTCATTTGTTTATTGGATATGAGTAAATGCCAAAATAAATTAACAGTTATTTTATTCCTAAAACAATGTGTATTTACAAACCACGAGACTCCGGGAGAATTAGGACACCAATCCCAACATAAAGTTCATGTTCAATTTGCCTCCAATACAACACACACAATTATGGTTCAGATGTCACTTCCAACTCATTTATTAGAGTTCACTTGAATAATTTTTGTCGTTTTATCATTCTAAATTTATCTAGTTTTTATGATATATTCAAAGTTAAATTTCTTGTCCTACCTCTTATTATACATTTTTGTCTATTAATATATTGTTTCTATGGTAACTTTGTCGATAATTAACGAACCACATATTTTTTAGATTGTTTTACGAGTCAAAATGGCAATTATATATTTTTTATATAGTTTTGACATTCAATTGTGATTTTGGGAGTCAAACTAATGCTAATTCACTTTTTATGTAGGTAGATGAAGATCCAAGATGGAAGCTCAATTTCATGATGCTATAATCCTCAAAACTTGATGAATTTTGTATTTTGTGAACCTTTTATAGTTGAAAATTACATTTGATGTATTTCTTGTATTATTGGATAATTTCTTTAGTTTCTAATGTAAATTAATTACCAAATTTCAATAATGAAAGGAAGTCATTGTATTTAATGTATACATTGTGAATTATTTCATGTGTCTATTGAACTTAAAACAAGTGCTTGTAATGTAAATGGACATAATTTCAATATTGTTTGTTATAACATAAGGTTAAAGCTATATATGATATAATAGCCTTAAAAAAAGGTTATCATATGTCAAAGAAAGCATAACATTTAGAGCAAGCTATTATATGTTAAAAGATAGCTTTGATGACTAATGTTATTGAATGTTTTCATAGCCATGTATATATGTTATATCTTCATACTCTGTTGTAGCATTCATCATAGTTCTACAAAAAAGGTTATAAAAAGTATCATACTTTTAGAGCATATTTGTAGAAGGAAGTATCATGAGATAAAGCCTAGAACTATGAGTAATCTGAGCTTCAAGTTGAATCTAGATCGTAGGGTTCAAAAGGGAGCCCGAGGTGACCAAGGAACTTCTAGAGAGAAAGTTCCTAAACGATCAAGGGGAGTGACTAAAATATTGGACTAAAATATTTACAATGTTTTAAGAAACCATGTGCTAAAGAAAGATCTTTCAGATAAAGACATGTTTTCTATGTTTTATTAAAGAAAGTCATTGTATGACTAGTTTTACTTGAAACTCGATACCGAAGGACAGTTGAGAAGGTATCCGAGCAGCTCGATACTGAAGGACACAGTTTTGAGAAGGTATCTGAGCAAAAGTACCCAAGGCATGGGGTACTTCTTTTTCATAAGAATCAGTTTTCTTGTCACTCACTGGGCTAGCAAGCTCATCCCGTTTTTTTCAAATGTTTTCTTCCCAGGTAGCGGAAGGTGAGGAGTTCTAGGGTGATGCTAAGGTCAAGGTCTGCCACAAGTCACAGTTACACTTTCGGAGGGTTTTACAGTTATTCTTGTAAACTTTGTTGCTAAGTCTTGGAGTTGTATAAATGTTACATTATTGTAATAAAATGGGCCTACTTAATCAGTTGTTGTTTGCCTCCTTGACTTAATCAGTTGGTTGCTAAATTTGTTCATTGGTATCAGAGTTATTTCTGCAAGAGTTATTAGGCAGTAAGTGTCAACAAAAGGGTTGATAGCTGTTGCAATCATGTCCTTTCCTAGGCTCAGAGAATAGTCTGGGACGAGGTGTGACAACTAAAGCTACATATGATATAATAGCCTTAAAAAAATGTTATCATATGTCAAAGAAAGTATAAAATTGAGAGCAAGCTATTATATGTTAAAAGATTGCTTTGGTGACTAATGCTATTGAACGTTTTCATAGCCATGTATACATGTTATATCTTCATACTCTGTTGTAGTATCCATTATAGTTCTACAAAAAAACTATAAAAAATATCATACTTTTAGTAACATGGATTGTTAAGACCTTCGAAAAAAGTTATGAAAGGTTTTTTATAGCCTTTTTCGTTAGGTATTGTATTCATTATTTCCTGTAGTGGTTCCTTCTCTACTAGAAAAAAAAAAAACTAAGTTTAATTTCACTGTAATTATCTCTAATCTATTAGTATCCCCCTCTTATCTATACAGGTTTGGAAAAAAAATTGGTTGGAAAATGCATTCAGATTTTTTTTTAAAATTTTACTTCAATGGGTATAATTTGTATATTTTCTTGCATTTTGTTTAACTCTTCTTCGGAAGTAGGAAAAAAGAAGGAAAGTTTTCCCTTTTTTCGTCCTTGAATTGTCACTGTCAATTTGAATGTGCATAAGTTGGTATTTCTGCACTCATTTTGATTTAAGCAAATTGGAAACTATTTAACTTGTTATGAATTGGTTGAAGAAAAAAGATATAATACATTTAAAATAGTATTTTAAACCACCATTTCACTGTTTTTCTTTACCCTCTTTGTTATGTCTACTGTGTCTTCTATAGTGCAGATATCCCTCATTATTCTTTGTATGGTTCGAATTGTTTTCTTATTAAATTGTTTTGCGATACTTGATGAATCATTGAATGTAGCTTGTATTGATAGTTTTGGATAAAAAGTTGTCCATTGTCTTAGTCGTTTTATTCTCTAGAATGAATATTGTTGATTGATGATTTTACGGGAGGTATATTTATGAGTTGGTTTTGTAGTTAATCTGAACTATGAACTCGAGATTTGTGTCTGATGAGAAAAATTAATGATTATGTCAGTAATTTACTTTAATTTCTGCATAATATTGTTGGATTTTTCTAGTGTTAGAGAGTGGAAATGTAATTTGGGTTGGAAAGATTTAGTTTATTTTTTGTTTTAGATTTATGTAGTTTCAAATGTTAGTGTCGTATGTAACACTTATGTTTTAAGCTATAGGTACCAAATTTAGTAAAGAATATGTGTAAAATATTTAAAGTTTAATAATAACACTTACAAATAGTCATTATTTGGTATTACTACTCTAGATTAGGATTACTAAGGAAAATTGCCGATTTTGACTTTTGTCTCGTAAGGCAACTTCACAAGATGCCAGTGAAGTTACTTCACGAGACAAAAGATAGAAATTGGCCCTTTTGAATTCATGTATGATGTCGTGTCTCAATTTTGTCTTTCATATTAGTTCTCAACATTAAAGTAAAGTCTATGTCCCAAGCTCTCATCTCCAACCTTCATATCTTATTTAGATGTTGGATTTTTGCAAGATTTGCATTCGGTCAAGGAGGAACGCTAGGCTTCAATGGAGATGCACATATCACTCAACATATTTGTGTAAGTTTAATTTTATATTCGTATTTGTTCTTAATGTTGGAAATTCTTAATTTTGCATTTAGATTTGAAAACTGTTGGCTTGACCAAATGTCTAGTGCTAAAGGTATTGACTTTTCTTTAGGTATTGATCTATGTTTTCAAGAATACATCTTTAAAGCAAGTGTTTGCTTCAATCTTCTTGTTTATGTTAAATAACTATGTAAACCCTAGATATTATAGGTTTCTTGAATCGTAGGTAAATGTTGTGATTTCTCTATTTTTGAACTTTGGTATATGGTCTCTTTATTTGTATGCAATATTTTTTCCCTTATATTTGTGTTTTACAATTGTAAAAAAAGATTGTCACATTTGATGAATAAGTTTTGAGTTTGGTAGTAAATATATGTTCTTTTTGTAGCAAGTAGGGATAAATGACTTATCCATTTTTTTTTTTTTTTTTTTTTTATGTAAATACTAATGGATGCATCATTTTTAAAAGGTGGAGACTAGAAAAGGATACTGTCAGTATATATTCACAAATTTAAGGGTAAAAAAGGTGGAGACTAGAAAAGGATTAATGATCTAAAACATTAATCCAATAATATTACAAGAATATAAAGTTGTGGTCTCAAATTAGAGCCACCCACATTCTAGTAACATTATACATAAGCACAAACTTAAAATAAAAATTATATTCCAATAGAAATTCCTTTTCAAAATATGTGGCCACGGATCCTCAAAATCTTTGTCACATATTGTTGGGATGATCCATATTGGTGGAGATAAATTTCTATATGCAGGATCTATTATATAGTGTTTATCAAAACTCTTGTCTTCTAGGTGGTATATTCCTGCATCTTGATGTCCATATAAGAATGGAAATTCAAACGAGTGACAATTATCTGTGTAGTATATGAGATTGGGTAAACATTTGGGAAAATCTTGAGTTGACACACAAATGGATTGGTTGTCACCGATAAACATAGCATCACGATCTAAACTCTCCACCTCTACAACTCTCATCATTCCATCTTCACATTCTTGAGTAACTTTGTAGACTACAAATTTGGAAGTTCTTGTAAACTTTAGAATCTCAATTTCGGATCGTGTTTCCTACTCAAGTAAGATGAACCTACTAACTAATAAAAGCTCACGTTTTGAGGACACAACAAGATGCGCCATATCAACTTGATCACCATCATTTATATTTAAACTAAATATAGCCTTTAAATAAATTGAACTATCCTCAACTTCCACAATCCAAAGTTTCATCCACCAATCCAAAACATATACAATGTCGTTGAGAACATTAACATCCTCAAAACCATTTGTCCTGCTTAGATTGTGATAGATTCACCTTTTATCCTTTGCTTTCATGAGACACAATCTACAAAATGAACTATAGATGGCAACAATAGTAAGTCGTGTAGATATAACGTTGGATCTTTGGTTAATATGGTTTTATGTATGGAACAAGGAAAATAATCAGGTTCATCATGAATAGTAATGGGAGGAAGATGAATCACCCTCCCATTAAAAGGATTGAACAAAGTAATATCGAGCGTCTCTTCAAACATGATCAACCAACCAAAAGATGAACCACAACACCTTTTGTTGAAGGAGAATATGAAGTCTATAGGGCGAATTTCATTGTTTGTGACATCGTAAAGACAATGTTCATTCTCACTATCATAATTTGAGGGAACGATGAGCAAGGGAAGTTGAGGAACATGAGAAGTAATTAGGGATAGTTGGTATTTGTAGCGTAATGCAATAAAATTCCAAGATTTACATACCCTATTAAATTGAAGATAATCATAGAGAGACACCATCTTATTGAGAATCACACCAAGGACATCGTATTCAAGTGTTGACCAATCTCGAGACTCTGAACCATTCATATTGTCCTCGTATTGTATCTTTTTACTTTGTTGCATCTAATAACAAATGAAAGGAGATAACTTTTATGAACTACGCTTAATCTTAATATATTTTTCTTATCTTTATATTTGCAAGTATATTGATATTTTCTTTTAATATTATGTCACAAAAGGTAAGTAAATTTGAAGCAAATAATCAAAAAAATAATTATTATTTCCGAATGTTTCCAAAATCGTTTCTGACCATTACTAAGATGTCAGTAAATTTCTAATTTGAATAATTAATTCCTTAAAAAAAGAAAAAAAAAAGTATATATAAGAGAATAAACATTTTTTTTAGCAGTTTCTTTCTATGATTTCTCAGTATTTATCTATGGACAATATTATAATACATTTTTTTATTGTATAATTTAAATTAAATAAAGGATAACAAAGCATCAAACCAGTTATATTTTAGTCATCACACATATTAAAAAAAAAATAATAACATTCACACTATTATATCTAAAATTGGATTTTGTTAGTTTCGTTTTCGTTTCGAGAATAAATTTAATAATATATAAAAAAGTATATGTTCATAAATATGGAAATAAAGTCCTAATTGTGAATATGGAAAGAGGGAAAGAAATACCTTTAAATAACTTGCGAAGGAAAACTTTAAATACATAATCATAAATATTTAGATTTTAAAATTAAATAGATATGAGAATAATCGAAGGAAAAAAATTGCAGTGATAAAATATTTGTCATTATATTTCATTCATTATTTAATAGATTGAGCCCATTTTATTGAGTTCTGCCAACCATTAATATGGTCTTATAGACAATATTAAAAAAGAAAAAAAACTCTCAACTTATTATTATTTCAAAAAGAAAAAAAAAAAGAGAAGAAAAATTTTTATAAATAAAGAAATCTAAAAACATTTAGATTTTATAGTAATTTTTTTTTTCAACTTTTAGAACTTTTTGCTATAAAATATAAATATTTTTAAATACTTTTTATATTTAAAAGGACCTGAAAAAGAATTATATATCAACTAAAATTGTGAAATTAAATTTAAAGAAATATTTTGGATTCATTATGAAAATGAAAATTTAAAATTACTCTCAAACATAGCCTTATTCATAAAAGGTATTTAAAAAAAAAAACATTTTCTCAGTTTTTCTTTTCATTCCATTACCATTTCAATTTCTCTTTTTAATAAACAGCCATTTGTTATATATGATGTCAAGCCCTCAACTTGAATAAAACTTTTTGATAAATAGAAGTTAGAGTTGGAGACTTGAGGGACAAGGTTATGCTCTTGATGTTGATCTTCTCTCTTTAAACTTAGAATATTCTTTTTTTTAGAACTATTTTCGGTTAATCAAATTAATGACCAAAAAAAATTTTGATTTAAATAATGAAATAGGTTAAAGGCCTGGGCTCAATTTAGCCCATAACTCAAATTTATTATATTTGTGTTCGTTTATATAATATTCTTAAACTAAACTTACATAAAAAAGGTCACAAATACCTATGAGCAAGATCAAATATGTAATATGTATGAAAACTTTCATCTCTTGAGTTGAATATTCCTATATTTTGAAGTCAATATCAAAAAAGAAATGGTCAATTGGAGATTACTATATGCATAAATTCTGTATGGTTTGATAAACATCTTAGCATACATTAAATGTCACCTAAGAACATATCTAAACTCTACGTATCTTTGTATTCCAATTCCATAATTCCATATAATTATTAACGTATTTTACTATTTAAATGTAAAAGTTTAATTCCAATGCTTGAAGCATCCATGCTTGTGTTTTCCTCCTTTCAATAAGTTAGGTGTGAGATAAAAATGAGACTGTAATTCGTTGAAAATATATGAGATGTTTTACCTAAGTTTGATACTTTAGTATTGAATTTTTCTTCCAAAACCCCTAATGGCTAATGCAAAGATTATTATAAGTTAAACATAATGATTCGAAAAAAAGCCTCGGCACTGAATTTCTGTACAATCTTACATTAAAGCTCTAGTCTTCTATATGCCTCTCTAAGATGGCATGGCCTGATAGGTCCCGAATCATTCTGCTCTGTATTGAAATTGCAGACTATTTTGTCCTTCACATTGACATTAAAATTAGAACAGAGGAAAGGAAATGTATCTTTTAAATCCTATTAAACAATGGAATTGGGTTTTATAGAAGTTTTTACATACCTGTTTCTACGAGTTCACCAACGAACATCTTTGCTATACGAGACACTACAATTGTCACCCGTACGAAAATTTTCTTCGTCCCCGAGAAGCTTGCTAACAGCTACAATTTTCAAGTGAATTGAAATAAAATGAGTGACATCCCAGGCCAAAACAAAACAAAACCACCTTTCGAACTACAACTTACCCTTGTTCAATCACTTGAAGAACGTTGTTACTAGCATCGATCTTTACTGTTTCTCGATGTTTGCTTGTCCCAACAGTGTGATTAATTGGCTATATAAACTTATTAGAAACTTCTTTTGAAAAGGTAGTAAGAAGTTTGGGGTCACTAATATGATTAATTGGGAAATTACTACCTCTCTTCCAACTAAAATGGGAGGTTTGGGTCTTAGCAACCTCATTACTAAGAAACAATAGTGTTTTACTAGCCAAATGGGGTTGGAGATTTCCCACAGAAAATGATGAAGAAAATTGGATAACCCTATCTTAAAGCCACACCACATTCAGAAGCAAAATATTTGGCAGAGGCATTGGGAATTTGTAAATATTCTATTGAAGAAACTAAATAAAGAACTAGTTCAAAGTCTACTCATGTCAATCAATTGATCATATCCTGACCAAATGGCTACATGCTACTCACATTTTAAACATCAAGTAAACCTAACTGCCGAAGAAACCTAGATAATCCGGAAGCAGAAAAATCAATTAAAAACAAAATGTAAACCTATATATAAGAGATCCAAGAGAACATAACTGCATCTTTGCCATATTCTTATCTGGATCACCACTCGAGGGAAATTTGGCAAGTTGAACTTGGACATTCTCTCCCTCTTATTTGAATTTATGGGCGGCAGAGACAATGGAGGCATAAATATTGGTAGCAATAGTATAATAATACAATTCATCAGCCGACTTTTGAATAATATCTCTAATTCTAATTCTTACTAATTTGGCATATCGCATCTTTTTAGATGGAGGCATAAAATTTGAGATGCCTCCTACATTTACATAAATTTTCAATTATATTGCCAATATGAGGAGAATTAGTTTCAGAAGGACAATTCTTTCATCTTTCCCCATTTAATGAAAGGAAAAAAAAGAAGGTTACAAAATAGATAATCAAGGTAAGAATTAAATTGGATGAGAAAATAAAGAGTAAAGACATTAATCTTTGAAGAATAAATAAACAAAAATCCAGGGCATTAATGAAGAGGAAATACCACTTTTACAGTAAAACTCGGACTAAGACGTTCCTTTTTCACTATTCTTGATTCGTTAGCCTTTAGTTATTTATTATAATTATTTTAGGTTATGTTATTATTATTAAATAAATAATATAGTTATATTTTAAATTTAATTGTTTAATAATAAAAATAATATCTTTGAACTGAATCTTTTAAATTTAGAACATATTATTTCATTGTTTAATTGTTTAATAGTCATAGTATTAAATAAAAAGTTGTCTATTATCTTAGTCATTTTATTCTCTATTTTTGAATCAAAGGTAAATGTTGTGATTTCTCTATTTTTGAATTTTGGTATATGATCTTTATTTGTATGCAGTATTTTTTTTTCCTTATATTTGTGTTTTACAATTGTTAAAAAATATCATAATTACTAAAAGTAGGAGGTTTCAATTTTTATTACAACTATAATTGCAACTATATGATAGTTGAGAATGATTACAATTTGTGGAAACCAAATTACAAAGAGATAAAAGAGAGTATTTTGTTTTAACTCTCAATCTCGTTATGTCCACTTCACAAGAGTTACTTTCATTAATTCACTTTCTTTTTGGTTGATGTGTTTCCTCCTCCTTCTTACTCCATGCATGTCAGGTTGAAGAAGATGAACAAAACAATAACAAAGCAATTTTGATGACCTCATAGGCGACTGGAATAGTCTTTCTCAGTTGTAAATTTTGGGGAATAATAAAGACCATTTATGGTACCACATCTACCTGCAGTAGCCGGTCACCATCTTCCCCACCCATTATAAAAGTTCATAATCTTTCAGACAATTAGCTCTGTGTAATCAGTAGCCAACGAGGGAGTTATTGGGACTAAAGTGTTATTTTCATTAATTAATGACAAGAGTATTTGAGAGTACTTTCCTACATGATTTATTTTGGGGTTTTATATCCAACGTTACACATTGAGAATAGCGAGAGAGATCTTTTTTTCTAGTAAAAGGTTGAAGAGATTTGAACGAACCATCGACTTCGTGATCGTAGACAGATACATACATATGACAATTGAGTTATACTCTCTTCAGGGAGACAGATCTTATTCCCTTGAAATGTAAAAATACTTTCCATGATTATGTAAAAATATATATGTCAAACACCTGTTTTATTTCAATTTGGTTCTTGTGTTAATAGTTTTTCCTTCTAATGTCATTATATACATACATATATAAAAGTTGTTTTCAAATATAGGAAAATAAAAATAATAGCAAAAATACCACAGTTCGTCGGCCCTCTGACCATCCCATTCAAGGTTTCTCTGTCCCACAGGCTCAGGAACTCGGTCCCCTAGCCATCCTGTAAGGATTTATTTTGGGCTCAGGCTCTAGGTCCATAGATCTCCTGACCATCCCAATGTCATACACATCTCATAGCATAAACTATAGCATATTAATTCAAAATATGCTTAAAAGAGCAAGGGAAGAAACCACTCACAGTGATCGAGAACTTCCTTTCCAGTTCACCCGATTTCCCTTGTTCCTCTGCTGGACCCTTAAAGTTTCGCCTTGAAATTCCTTGGCGAAAGTTCTGAGTCTTAAGTTGATTCCTCCTGGCCCGACTGTCTCTTCACTGGTGAACACCTCTCGGTTTTCCTTGAATTTTACAGCCTTAGAGTTAGAATTGCGTTAAGACAGCCCTTACACTGAAACTACACTTAATTTAGAAACTTTTGGTCCAAAAATCACCTGATTTGCACGAGTAGTTTGGAAAAGCTTCTTGTTTGAAGTTAGCCTATGTGTCTGTCCGTACAACCCTGCTCCCTTTGGCACCTTTCCTTGCACCTCTGCCCAAGCGAATCACAAAATCTTCAAGACTGGCTCAAGCTTACCTGACAGCTCGACCCTTCTGTTTTGTCTTCATTCTCTAGCCTGATTTCTTGGAGCTTCTTATCCGGCAGACCTACCCTAAAAACTAGACTCTTTTAGCTTTGAGATGGCTTTGGAATCACATCAAACACACGAGTATTCTGAGAGAACTCCTCTTCCCAAGTTGATGCTAGTTTCAGACCTTCCTGTCCGACAGCATTCCTTGTTGGGTTTAATGTCCTATAAACTCGTAGTTTGTAAATCATTAAGCATATTCTATTTCCAATAAAGACGTTATTGAGGTTATTCAGTAAAAGATGTTATTGAATATGTAAGTTGCGAATATCTTATTTAAATCCAATAAACTAAGATCTTTGGTTATAACATGAATCACTCGAACTATATGTAGAGACTATCATAGGATCAAGTTCAAGTATATAGCCAAAAATTGTCTATAGTAATAAGGATAGGGTTGGGTACTTATCTTGGGGACACTATGGACACGACCCACTTGTGTATTAATACAAATGATGAGATCCTAAATCATTCGTGTAGAGAAAATGTGGTGGGGTCGTCCTATGCAATTGAATTTACATAAGACAGGACCGCAAATCTAGTCACTTTCTTTCTTTATAACGCCGTTTACTGAAGAAACTGACTATTTCACAAGATGACCTAGGTAACTCAATCTTAATCCTGAGCTAACTATGAACTCCTATTTATATGAGATTATCCTTTGATCTTCATGGGTGAGAGTGGCCAGACATCACCGACTCAAAAAGCCTACAATTTTGGGGATAAGATCGGATAGATAGCTTGGGGACATAGTCTCGCAAGATAGAATTCGCTCCTACCCTTTCAGAGATAGTAGAGAGGTTGTTCCCTTAAGTACTAACTCTAGGACTTGAACAAGGGCCTCACTCTCTCCTTGGCTCGAGAGGGACTTATGGTTGGACCAAAACCGATTGTTCATTAGAAGATTAGTGAACTTAAGGGGGTAAAACGGACCATTTGACCGCGACATAGTACTACGAATATCCTATGAAGGATCGACTTACTGAACGCATGGTTTATCAAAGTGGAACGAAAAAATATATCTACGTTGAGGGGAGTGCAACTACTGGGCTATAGTGGAGTGTCCCGGTAGTTAACGAATGTGGGTTAGCTTGGTTAATGAGATTAGTTGGTTAACCTCAAATCGTTGGAGCCTATGATCTGTAGGTCCATTAGGTCCCCCTACTAGCTCTTATCGGAATAAAGCCTAAAAAAATTAGATAGGAAACATTAAATCGTTCAAAATCGGGAAAGGGTATTATCGTCAATTGTGTTTGACACAATAATTTAATTATGAATTAAATTATTAAATGAGAGATAAAGTATTTAAAAGTGTTTTAAATACTATATACATGAATAAGGATTCATATATAATGGATTGCACAAGGTTAGAATGATTAATTGGATTAATCATATGAAATTAATTGGAAAAGTTTCAAATTAATTACCAAAAATTAATTTCAATTTAGAATTGAAATTAAAATTAAAATGCAAGCTAAAGTCAGATTTTGGATCAAGGATAGTGGATTTTGTTGGAATCCCACTTATTCATGGTGATTCAAAGTGGAAAAACAACTCATCAATGGACTCTTGCATGTAATGTTACATGAACACCTAGAATCCACTATTGCTTGCATCTCCACCATGTGTCTTGCATCTTAAGGCTTCTTGATGCATGAATTCACTCTATAAGTAGAGGTAGAATCAGATTGAGAGCTGAAGACAACCATTTCCATATTGTTATGCTACTGGAATTTGGTCTCAAACTCATCTACCTTCATATATCTCTCTAGAGCTTGAACCTTCATGCATTCCCTTCCCATTCCTTATCTCTATAGACTCCCTCAAGTTGTTCTTGGCCTGGAGAATAGTAGGGAAGACACTAGAGGTGGTCCACATACCGTTCGTGAGCAAAGGAATCAAAGGGTACTTGAATTGGTCTTCAAAAAAGTTGGTACAAATTCTGCTCTCTGTTTACGGTATTTGGACAACATGCTGTCATTTTCTAAAATTGATGTAGTTAAGTGCCTCCGATCCTAAAATTTCTTCTGCATATGTTATATGAACACCTTCAATTGGTATCAGAGCATGATTAAGGCACCTAACATGCATTAATTTTAGCTTGGTGGGTAGCTTTTCATATGATGAAACTGTGTAGAAACTAAAGAAAATTGGTTTTGGGATTGAATTTAATTCTCGTTCAATTCATTGGAATTAATTGTAATTGCCTACATTTCATGGGCATTAATGTGTTCATATGAAGTCTGTAAATTTTTAGAGTCAATAGAGTCCATTTAGGCCGACAATTTGAAGAAATTCGGAGACTGTTCAAAGCTGGCCGAATATTCCAGCATGCTGTTTTTTAGTTCCAGCCCAAGTGTGTTTTTCACTTAAAGGCAAAATGGTCCGGTTCAAGCAATCCAAGGGCGGTTCGGGTCAGTTTGAATGGTTCGGGAGCGATCCAAGCCCTATTTGAAATTATTATTGTAATATTTTTTATTTTTTTTATTGATTAAAAAAATCCCAAAACCAATTCACTTTAGTTAACTTAATTAATTATGCATTATTGAATGTATGTTTTAATTAAATAGTATTTTATGCGTATAATGTATGTCATTTAGATTTAAAATCTCACCATAGGAAAGCATGAATCATGCATTAATTAATATGTTATAAGAGTTATGATATTAATTAAATGCATGTATAAAGTTTATTGAAATTAATATAAATGTTGTATTAATTTAGGGAGGTG
>NC_052359.1:25572079-25580420 GCF_009727055.1 Benincasa hispida | reverse complement strand
CTACTACCTGGAGATCGAGCTGGCGTCTAAGTTAGGTTAAACCGGTTTTATGAGTATGCATGAGCGGTATGAGATAATAAAATTTGTTTATCACCTAGACATCGTAGGTTAAAAATCCAGTATAAAAGTTATACTTGGATGAATCACCTAGACTTAGGATATGTTTAGTTAGCCGAAATGTATCGCTAAGTTATTTATACCCTAGCCGTCTAGAACACTTCAGCTGGAGAGAAGTAATGACTTTTAGCTTTAACGTCCCTGAGAGTTTACACCGTGAGATTCATGCTTGGCTTTGGGCCGCCCTAGGAGCAGACTCCATTCGGAAAGTGTTTGCATGAGTCAATACCAAGGTGAATAGGGGAAGTTGTTCATAGTAAGTGGGAGAAGGAAGTGTGTCAACACATCCTATGGTGACCATTAGGTCGCACAGTGAGATTCCTATAATGCGCCTGCATGTCTGCCCTGGAGTGACCTTACCAATCAGAGGGTTGTATTATAGGATTTGAAACTCCGCGAACTCTAGAAATAGATAGGGTTTCTCAGGTCCGTTTTCATTCTTGTCTTTCCAACTTCGGGAGCATAATGATTCCGATCTTTGAGGTTTGAAAATGGAGGGTCACACTTACGAGAATTACTAAGTGTTAGTAAATTCTTGACTAAAGTAGCGATAACTGAGTTACTATAGGAATAAGAGTTATTCTGGTGATAGTATCTAGTCAAGATAGTCTTGGTTCAATAGAGGAATAGTCGATCACCCCTCGGTGGAGGTTATTCTAAACCATTAAAATATCGTTACAAAATATAATAATGAAGGGTACATTATTAGTTGTTTTTGCTAAACTTGATTGGATTTAAAAGATTAATGTTTTTTTACTAAAAAGGATATATAATTCTTTTCAGCAGGACTAGCTCTTTAGATAAACTCTTAGCTTCCGAGAAACTAAACGGCGATAATTACTCAACATAGAAAAACAATCTGAATTCAACACTAATAATAGATGACCTGAGATATATCTTAACTAAGAAATGTTCTCAGGCCCCTACTTCGAAAGAAGCACAAGGTAAATATGATTTACTAGTTGCTGAAACATGTTTAGTGGAGGATGATACCTCAACCTGGATATTAGATTTAAGAGCCACTAATCATATTTGCTTCTCTTTTCAGGAAACTAGTTCCTAGAAAAAGCTTGAAGAAGGCGAGATCACCCTCAAGGTTGGAACAAGAGAGGTTGTCTCGATCGAAGCAGTGGAAGATTTAAAGTTTTTTTTCAACGATAGATATATCATACTTAAAGATGTTTTGTATGCACCTCTTATGAAGAGGAATTTAAAATCTATCGCTTATATTATGGAACAAATGTATAAAATATCTTTTGAAGTAAATGAAGCATTCATTTTCAGAAAAGGTATTCAAATTTTTTCTGGTATACTTGAAAACAACTTATATAAGTTAAGACCAACTAAAGCAAAATTTTTCTTAAATACTGAGATGTTTAAAACAATCGAGACTCCGAATAAAAGACAAAAAGTTTCTTCTAATGCCTATCTATGGCACCTAAGACTTGGCCACATAAATCTCAAAAGGGTTGAGAGATTGGTTAAGAATGGACTCCTAAATCAGTTAGAAGAAAATTCTTTACCTCCATGTTAGTCTTGTCTTGAGGGAAAAATGACTAAGAGATCTTTTACAGGAAAAGGTCTCAGAGCCACAATACCCTTAGAGCTCGTACATTTGGACCTCTGTGGATCGATGAATGTCAAAACTCGAGGTGGGTATGAATATTTCATCAGTTTTACTGATGATTATTCAAGGTATGATCATATTTACCTAATGCATCACAAGTCTGATTCTTTTGAAAAGTTCAAAGAATATAAGGCTGAGGTTGAGAACCAGTTAGGTAAAACAATTAAGATACTACGATCAGATCGAGGTAGGGAGTACATGAACTTAAGATTCCAGGACTATATGATAGAACACGGAATCAAGTCACAACTCTCTACACATAATATGCCACAACAGAACGGTGTATCTGATAGAAGAAACAGAACCATGTTGGACATGGTTCGCTCAATGATGAGCTTTGCTGAGTTACCTAATTCCTTTTGGGGACATGCATTAGAGACTGCTGTCTATATTTTGAATAACGTTCCTTCTAAAAGTGTTTCAGAAACAGCTTATGAGCTATGGAAAGGGCATAAAGGCAGTTTACGTCACTTTAGGATTTGGGGATGTCCGGCACACGTGTTGGTGCAAAATCCTAAAAAATTGGAAATTCGTTCAAAACTATGCCTATTTGTAGGTTATCCAAAAGAAACAAAAGGTGGTCTATTTTACGATCCTCAAAAGAATAAAGTATTTGTATCGACAAATGCCACATTCTTAGAAGAAGACCACATAAGAAGTCATTAACCTCGCAGTAGACTAGTATTGAATGAAATTTCCAAAAACGCTACAGATAGAGCTAGTTCATCTACTAAAATAGTAGATAAAACTAGTACATCTGGTCAGTCACATCCTTCTCAAGAGTTGAGAATGCCTCGACGTAGTGGGAGGGTTGTTCATCAGCCTAACCGTTACTTGGGTTTAACAGAAACACAAGTCGTCATACCTGATGACGGTATAGAGGATCCATTAACCTTTAATCAGACAATGAATGATGTAGATAAGGACCAGTGGATTAAAGCATGGATCTCGAAATGGAGTCAATGTACCTCAATTTGGTCTGGGAACTTATAGAGCAGCCGAATGGGGTAAAACCTATTGGTTGCAAATGGATCTACAAAAGAAAACGAGACCAAGCCGGTAAGGTCCAAACCTTTAAGGATCGACTTGTGGCAAAGGGTTTTACCCAGCGGAAAGGAGTGGATTTTGAAGAAACCTTTTCCCCTGTTTCCATGTTTAAGTCGATTAGAATACTCTTATATATTGCCACATTTTATGATTATGAAATATGGCAAATGGATGTCAAGACGGCCTTTTTGAATGGCAATCTTGAAGAGACTATCTATATGGCTCAACCAGAGGGATTCATAGTCCAGGGTGATGAGCAAAAAGTTTGCAAACTTAAACGATCCATTTATGGGTTAAAAAGTATCAAGATCCTGGAATATACATTTTGACACTGCGATCAAAACGTATGGCTTTGAGCAGAATATTGACGAATCTTGTGTTTACAAAAAAATCGTCAAATCTACTGTAGCTTTTCTAGTTCTGTACGTAGATGATATCCTACTTATTGGGAATAATGTAGGATTCCTATCTGACGTAAAACAATGGCTAGTGACTCAATTCCAAATGAAAGATTTGGGTGAGGCTCAATTTGTTCTGGGCATTCAAATCATTGGAAGTAGAAAGAACAAAATGCTAGCACTGTCTCAAACATCATATATCGAAAAAATCTTGGTACAATATTCGATGCAAAACTCCAAGAAAGGCTTATTACCTTTTAGGCATAGAGTTCACCTGTCAAAGGAACAAAGTCCTAAGACGCATTCCCTATACATCAGCAGTTGGTAGTTTAATGTATGCCATGCTGTGTACCAGACCCGACATATGCTATGCAGTGGGAATTGTCAGCAGATACCAGTCCAATCCTGGACATGCACATTAGATTGTTGTTAAGAATTTCCTCAAATATCTAAGGAGAATGAGGGATTTTTCGCTCGTGTATGGTGCTAAGGATCTGATCCTTACAGGATACACTGACTCAGATTTTTAGACTGATATAGATTCAAGAAAATCAACATCGGGATCCGTGTTCACTCTAAATGGAGGAGCAGTAGTATGGAGGAGTATTAAGCAAGGTTGCGTTGCTGACTCTACCATGGAAGCAGAGTACGTAGCCGCGTGCGAAGCAGCAAAAGAGGCAGTATGGCTAAGAAAATTCCTAACAGAGTTGGAAATCGTTCCAAATATGCAACTGCCTATCACACTTTATTGTGATAACAGTGGAGCAGTTGAAAACTCTAAGGAACCTCGAAGTCACAAGCGAGGAAAGCATATTGAGGGCAAATATCATCTCATCAGGGAGATCGTGCAACGAGGAGATGTGATCGTAATGTAGATTGCTTCGGAGCACAACATGGTTGATCCGTTTATAAAACCCCTCACGGCTAAAGTTTTTTAGGTTCACCTTGTAAATCTAGGACTACGAGCTTTAATAGACTAGGGCAAGTGGGAGAAGTGTAAAGGTATGGTTGATGCCCTAGTTTATTGTCTTAATGTATATTATCTCTCACACCTAACTTCCTGTACCCCACAAGAGTTTATATTCCAAGTGGGAGTTTGTTGGGTTTAATGTCCTATAAACTCGTAGTTTGTAAATCATTAAGCATATTCTATTTCCAATAAAGACGTTATTGAGGTTATTCAGTAAAAGATGTTATTGAATATGTAAGTTGCGAATATCTAATCTAAATCCAATAAACTAAGATCCTTGGCTATAACATGAATACTCGAACTATATGTAGAGACATATCATAGGATCAAGTTAGAGTATATAGCCAAAATTGTCTATAGTATAAGGATAGGGTTGGGTACCTTATCCTAAGGACACTATGGACGCGACCCACTTTTTATTAAGTACAAACGATGAGATCCTAAATCGTTCGTGTAGAGAAATGTGAGTGAGGGCGTCCTTTGCAATGAATTTGCATAAGACAGGACCACGAAATTAGTCACTTTTTCTTTATAACTTCGTTTACTGAAGAAACTTACTATTTCACAAGATGACCTAGGTAACTCGATCTTAATCCCGAGCTAACTATGAACTCCTATTTATACGAGATTATCCTTTGATCTGCATGGGCGAGAGTGGCCAGACATCGCCGACTCAACAAGCCTACCATTTTGGGAATAAGATCGGATAGATAGGGACATAGTCTCGCAAGGCGGAATTCGCTCCTACTTATTTAAGGGATAGTAGAGAGGTTGTTCCCTTAAGTACTAACTCCAGGACTTGAACAAGGGGCCCCACTTTCTCCTTGGCCCGAGAGGGACTTAGGTTTGATGGTTGGACCACAAACCGATTGTTCATTAGAGGATTAGTCGAACTTAAGGAACAAGAAGTACTATAGGGGTAAAACGAACATTTGACCCGACTATAGCTACGAACATCCTGTGAAGGATCGACTTACTGAACATGGTTATATCAAGTGGACGAAAATATATCTACGGTGAGGGGAGTGCAGCTACTGGGCTATAGTGGAATGTCCTGGTAGTTAACAAATGTTGATTAGCTTGGTTAATGAGATTAGTCGGTTAACCTCGAATCGTTGGAGCCCATGATCTGTAGGTCCATTAGGTCTCCCTACTAGCTCATATAGGAATAAGGCCTAGAACAATTAGATAGGAAACTTTGAATCGTTCAAAATCGGGAAAGGGTATTATCGTCAATTGTGTTTCAAACAATAATTTAATTATGAATTAAATTATTAAATGAGAGATAAAGTATTTTAAAGTGTTTTAAATACTATATCCATGAATAAGGATTCATATATAATGGATTGCACAAGGTTAGAATGATTAATTGGATTAATCATATGAAATTAATTGAAAAGTTTCAAATTAATTACCAAAAAATTAATTTCAATTTAGAATTGAAATTAAAATTAAAATGCAAGCTAAAATCAGATTTTGGATCAAGGATAGTGGATTTTGTTGGAATCCCACTTATGCATGGTGATTCAAAGTGGAAAAACAATTCATCCATGCACTCTTGCATGTACATGAACACCTAGAATCCATTATTGCTTGCATCTCCACCACGTGTCTTGCATCTTAAGTTTTTTGATGCATGGATTCACTCTATAAGTAGAGGTAGAATCAGATTGAGAGCTGAAGACAACCATTTCCATACTGTTATGCTGCTGGAATATGGTCTCAAACTCACCTACCTTCATTTATCTCTCTAGAGCTTGAACCTTCAAGCATTCCCTTCCCATTCCCTATCTCTGTAGACTACCACAAGTCGTTCTTGGCCCGGAGAATAGTAGGGAAGACACTAGAGGTGGTCCACACACCATTCGTGAGCAAAGGAATCAAAGGGAGTTGCTGAATTGGTCTCCAAAAAGGTTGGTACAAATTCTGCTCTCTGTTTACGGTATTTGGACAACATGCTTTCATTTTCTAAAATTGATGTAGTTAAGTTCCTCCGATCCTAAAATTGCTTCCGCATGTGTTATATGAACACCTTCACTCCTTCTCTTGGAACTTCATGACCGACACATTGTCTTGCTAGCAACGCATAGTCTCCTCCCAGTTTGTCCTAACACACTCTTTTTTATGTCCTTTGAAGAGAATATGAGATCTCATCTGAAGTCTTTGGCCCTATTTATAGGCGTCCAAAAACTCTCCAAGGCCGGTACATCCTACTTGGCCGCATGTCCAAGTGTATTTTCCCCACATTATCAACGTAACCTTCAATCACTGCAAACTAAGGTGTCTTCCTTTTCATTAGCCAACACAAAATGCTCAATTTTGCATGTCCTCTAGTGCGTCCACCTCATTTGCTTAAGGCTTAAAATTTCTTCCCAACAAGCCACATGTTTGGATGACAACCTTGCATGCGTCTATCCAATCTCATATATGGTCATCTAACCACGAATGCATCTATCAAAATGCCGCAACCTTCTTATAGCCGGACACCATCAACCGGTGCATGAATCCATTTACTCTTACCTTATGCATCTAATTGATGCAACTTGATCACTTATTCTAGATTCTCGCAATCTCGTCTTGAAGGTGTTCATATAACACATGCGGAAGCAATTTTAGGATCAGAGGCACTTAACTACATCAATTTTAGAAAATGAAAGCATGCTGGCCAAATACCGTAAACAGAGAGCAGAATTTGTACCAATCTTTTTGGAGACCAATTAAGCAAACCTCTTTGATTCCTTTGCTCACGAACGGTATATGGACCACCTCTAGTGTCTTCCCTACTATTCTCCGGGCCAAGAACGAATTGTGGGATCTATAGAGATAGGGAATGGTAAGGGAATGCTTGAAGGTTCAAGCTCTAGAGAGATATATGAAGGTAGATGAGTTTGAGACCAAATTCCAGTAGCATAACAGTATGGAAATGGTTGTGTTCGACTCTCAATCTAATTCTACCTCTACTTATAGAGTGAATCCATGCATCAAGAAGCCTTAAGATGCAAGACACATGGTGGAGATGCAAGCAATAGTGGATTCTAGGTGTTCATGTAACATTACATGCAAGAGTGCATGGATGAGTTGTTTTTCCACTTTGAATCACCATGCATAAGTGGGATTCCAACAAAATCCACTATCCTTGATCCAAAATCTGATTTTAGCTTGCATTTTAATTTTAATTTCAATTCTAAATTGAAATTAATTTTTGGTAATTAATTTGAAACGTTTCCAATTAATTTCATATAATTAATCCAATTAATCATTCTAACCTTGTGCAATCCATTATATATGAATCTTTATTCATGTATATAGTATTTAAAACACTTTTAAATACTTTATCTCTCATTTAATAATTTCATTCATAATTAAATTATTGTGTCAAACACAATTGACGATAATACCCTTTCCCGATTTTGAACGATTCAATGTTTCCTATCTAATTTTTTTAGGCTTTATTCCGATAAGAGCTAGTAGGGGGACCTAATGGACCTACAGATCATAGGCTCGAACGATTCGAGGTTAACCAACTAATCTCATTAACCAAGCTAACCCACATTCGTTAACTACCGGGACACTCCACTATAGCCCAGTAGTTGCACTCCCCTCAACGTAGATATATTTCCGTCCACTTGATATAACCATGTTCAATAAGTCGATCCTTCACAGGATGTTCGTAGCTATAGCCAGGTCAAATGTCCGTTTTACCCCTATAGTACTTCTTGTTCCTTAAGTTCCACTAATCCTCTAATGAACAATTGGTTTGTGGTCCAACCATCAAACCTAAGTCTCTCTCGGGCCAAGGAGAGGGTGGGACCCCTTGTTCAAATCCTGGAGTTAGTACTTAAGGGAACAACCTCTCTACTACCCCTGAAATGGGTAGGAGCGAATTCTGTCTTGTGAGACTATGTCCCCAGCTATCTATCCGATCTTATTCCCAAAATGGTAGGCTTGTTGAGTCGACGATGTCTGGCCACTCTCACCCATGCAGATCAAAGGATAATCTCGTATAAACAGGAGTTCATAGTTAGCTCGGGATTAAGATTGAGTTACCTAGGTCATCTTGTGAAATAGTCAGTTTCTTCAGTAAACGGAGTTATAAAGAGAAAGTGACTAATTTCGCGGTCCTGTCTTATGCAAATTCATTGCAAAGGACGCCCTCACTCACTAATTTCGCGGTCCTGTTTT
>NC_052359.1:25546587-25570280 GCF_009727055.1 Benincasa hispida | reverse complement strand
ACACCCCAGTAAGGCACCGCGACACCCCTTCGGGGACCCAGGGGCCATTTGGGGCACCAAATGACCTCTGTTCGCAAAACTGGCTGGCACACAGCTTTTTTCATTGTTCTTAACCCTTTGGTACATTTTCGCGCATTTCCGTGCCAGAAGGTTCGGGAGCAAAAAGTGGGCCCCTGGGCCTCGGGGGCCGTTTCGGCCATAAAACGAGCTCCGTTCCCAAAATCGTCTAGCACATGGCTTTTTTTAATAGTTTTTAACCCTTGGGTCCATTTTCGCAGTTTTTCATGATGGAATGTTCGTGCACAAAAATTGGGCCCCGTGGCCTTACCCCGCGACACCCCAGCAGTACTTAGTGACACCCTAGCCAAGCCATGCGACACCTCAGTAAGACACTGCGACAACCCTGCAGGGCCCCGGGGATCGTTTGGGAAACCATATGAGCTCCGTTCGCAAAACCATCTTGCACATTCCTTTTTTTCTTACTTCTTAACCCTTGGGTCCGTTTTCACACATTTTCGCACCGGAATGTTCGGGCACAAAAAGTGGGCCCCACGGCCCTGGGGGAAATTTGGGGTACCAAACGAGCTCCGTTCGCAAAACTGTCTGGCACATGCCTTTTTTTCATACTTCTTAACCCCTGGGTCCGTTTTTTCGCATATCCGTGCCGGAAGGTCCGAGAGCAAATAGTGGGCCCCACGGCCCCAGGGGCCGTTTGGGGCACCAAACAAGCTTCGTTCCCAACACCATCTAGCACACAACTTTTTATCATCATTCTTAACCTTGGGTCTGTTTGCACCTTTTCGTGACGGAAGGTTCGCGCACAAGAAACGGCCCCTTAGTGCAGCCCGCGGGGCCCCGGGGTCCGTATGGCGCACCAAACGAGCTTCGTTCGCTTAACCCTCTGGCACACACCTTTTTTTTTATCATTCTTAACCTTTGGGTCCGTTTTCGCGCTTTTACGTGACAGAAGGTTCGTACACAAAAATTGGACCCCTGGCCCTACCTCGCGACACCCCAGCAATGCCTAGTGACACCCTAGCCAAGCCATGCAACACCCCAGCGAAGCCATGCAACACCCCAACAAAGCCATGCGACACCCCAACAAGGCACTGCGACATCTCCGCAGGGCCCCGTGGCTCTGGGGGTCGTTTCAGGGCACAAAACGACCTCCCTTCACAAAACTGTCTGGCACACGACTTTTTTCATACTTCTTAACCCTTGGGTCCGTTTTTGCGCATTTCCGTGTCGGAAGGTCCGGAAGCAAAAAGTGGGCACGACGACCCCAGGGGTCGTTTCGGGCACTAAACGAGCTTCGTTCCCAAAACCATCTGGCACAGGACTTTTTTCATCGTTCTTAACCCCTAGGTCCATTTTCGCGCTTTTTCTTGATGGAAGGTTCGCACACAAAAATAAGGTCCCGTGTCCCTACCCCGCAACAACCTAGCAGTGCCTAGCGACACCCCAGCCAAGCCATGCAACACCCCAGCTGTAAGACCCTAAACTAAATCTAATGTGGGAGGTTAAATAGAGAAGAAAAATCCTAATTAAGGATATTGGAGCAAAGGGAGAAAAACCATCAAAATTATCGAAAAAGGTGACCAAAAGTCTAAACGCCTATGAAGGGCTTAAAACATGTTGGACGCAAGAAGGCATGGAGGATGGAAGCAAGAAAACTTGAAAAATGGCTAAGGGTTGCATACAACCAATGCAAAGGCATATATAAGCCATGCAGACACAGGTAGGAAGCATGCGTCGAGTGAGCATGCTAGGAAAGCAGCTGTGCGCCGAGGACAAGCGCATAGGCCGTGCGTGAAGCGCGCAACCCATGTGTCGATGGTGTATGCCGAGCACCCTACCTATGCGTCGAATGGGAAAGCGGGCAAGCCATCCTATGCATCGAAGTGCTGCCGAGTCTGCTGAGCAGCCATGTATCGATGCACTATGCCAAGCGCATGCCTATGCGGCGAGACACGCCCACGCGGCCTCCTATGCGGCCAAACGCGCAAGCACCTAGGCAGCACACCATGCGTCGATGGTCAGCACCATGCGTCCATGTTTAGTAGGTCCAGCAAGCACCACCTAGCAAGCCATGCATCGAGGGTGAGCAGCCATCCTATGCGTTGGTGATGGCCAACTCATGCATTGGCTAAGTGAGACTTTGATGAAGGAAGGGTGAGTTGTTATGAGTTAAGGATAAAGGATAAGGCTAATTAATGGAGAACTTCAAGAGAGGATGCCAATGGTATACAAGCATAAGTATTAAACAACTTTAGTAGAGAAATATGTGATGTATTTAAGTAATTTAGGTGGCAAAAGGAGGATCACATAAAACTGTAGTAGGAGGTGGCTAAAGTAGATTTCATGCAATTGAAGTCTTATCACCCCAAGTAGGAGGTTGGTGAAGGAGATTTCATGCAAAAAAGGAGATTTTGGCTGGCAAGCTGAAATGAGAACAACTCAAGGCTTGGTAGGCTGAGTGTTGGTAGCTCCAAAGTGAGACAAATGGGAGTTGAGTTGTCACCATGGGGTAAGTTTGAAATGTTTATAAATAGAGGAGTTGGGTAGGAGGAATTTATTCATACCATCACTTAAATTGTGTGTTAAGAGCATATTTAGAGAAATATACGCTTGCAAGTTGATTGGAGATCAAAAGAAACAAAGGTTGTGTTGGTGAAGCATTGAGTCAGCCAGACGCACAGCCAGCCCACACTCTACACGCCGCAGCGCTGCGTCCATCCACCCGTCCGCGTGCACCTCGCTCGACGCATCCTACATGCCAGCCTAGCACAGCTGCCTCCCCCGTACGACACATCACGCCTAACGCAACGCACGCCTAGACGCACCAGTCCCCTGTGCGGCACAGCACGCCCACTCTGCCTACTTCCTAATGCCCAGCTGCATACCACGGTCCAAATAACCTCTAAAGCTGTCTCTTATACACATCTAGATGTGTATAAGAGA
Organism: Benincasa hispida; assembly: GCF_009727055.1. NCBI lineage: Eukaryota > Viridiplantae > Streptophyta > Magnoliopsida > Cucurbitales > Cucurbitaceae > Benincasa > Benincasa hispida. The sequence continues at coordinate 25,567,319 of NC_052359.1, read as the reverse complement.
CAGGGGTTAAGTTATTGATTACTTCATCACTTTAGAAGTTCACGCCTCTATCCATAGTTTTCTTTTAATTTAAGGCGGATGCGAGGAAGAAGGTGTGCCAATAGATCGTTCCGATATGCTTGGGAAAGCACCGGAAGCTCCAAGACAGAGAGAGGGCCGATGCCTACGGAAGCGGGAACATTTGTAGATCAGAATAGAGATTCAGTGTAAAAAGCCTCGGTCAGCAAGGAATTGCTACCAGGTTCTCTACCTTCATTTTCCATTGTCATTTTGTACTCAACTCAGTTATAAGAATGGAATGTTTTTTTCTATATATGTTCACTCTCTGTTATTTATGCATGAGTAGCTAAATTAGTTAAATGGGTTGAGAAAGTAGTTAGCTAGCATAATGAGGGAATCTTTATCTTTGCTATTATCTTGTTTATGTATGCTTCATTTGTCTATTAGAGATACTCGGAAGGGTAGTCTAAAGACAGGATCTAGACTTAGAAAGGTCAGGTCAGAATCTAGGTTTGGAAAAACCCGATTAGAACACATAAATAGGAGATAGGCGCTTAGGAATGAGCACTATTTGTATTAACGCATCGCATGCATCTTAGCAATAAGGCATGATTGTATGCGGTCACCTTGCTTTCATGCATTTTACATCAATGCATAGGACAAGAGTAGAGACTTAGGGATAAGCTCTATGGACATGTTGCATTGAACACATGCGTCCTAGACTTAGGAGCATCGCATTTACATTGGGAAATGACTTGTTGTGCATGATTGTAACATGATCGCAAGGTTTGACACATTCCCGAGTAACGCTAGCTAAAAGACCTTCTCAACCCGTTCATTGCATACTTATTTACTTGGTTACCAAAAGATTTTCATAAATATTACCAACGTAACTATTTTTACAAGCCCCTGTGTTCGACCCTGGACTTACTAGGAAACTCGGGGGAATTTACACTTGAATTTCGCTGGGGAAACTTGAGTGCACAATGCAATCCGTCAACGCATATCATCCATATTTCCATTCAATAAATAATGCATCACACCCCAACCAAGCCACGCGACACCCCAGCAAGGCATTACGACACCCCCATAGGGCCCCAAGAGCCGTTTTGGGCACGAAACGAACTCCATTCGCAAAATCGTCTGGCACACACCTTCTTTTCATACTTCTTAACCACTAGGTCTATTTTCGCGCATTTTCGTGCCGAAAGGTCTGGGAACAAAAAGTGGGCCCCATGGCCCCGGGGGTCGTTTGGGGAACCAAACGAGCTTCGTTCCCAAAACCGTTTAGCAGACAACATTTTATCATCATTCTTAACCCCTGGGTCTGTGTCACACCTCGCCCCAGACTACCCTCTTAGTACTGTCATACCTTAGGTACTTCTGTTCAGATACCTTCTCAAATGTCCTTCAGTATCGAGCTGCTAGGATACCTTATCTTAGGTATAGATTTCCTAAGTAAACACTATCCCAAAATCGTCTGGCACACAACTACCTACGTGCACGTGGCTATACTAAGTATCAACGATACCTTAGGTACTTCTGCTCACATACCTTCTCAAATGTCCTTCAGTATCGAGCTGCTAGGATACCTTCTCAAATGTCCTTCAGTATCAAGTGGGTTTGGTACCTTCTCAAACGTCCTTCAGTACCAAATTGGTTATATACCTTCTCAAATGTCCTTGGGTATCTAGTTGGGCAGATACCTCCTCAAATGTCCTTCGGTATCACGTTTTAAGTAAAACTAGCCATAAATGACTTTCTCTTTAAAGCATGTAAAGTATAACACATATAAAAACATGGCTTTAAAGATACTAACGCATGCTGGGTATATTTAACACATATAAATAGCATTTCAACAAACTTCCTACACATGCATGCGTTTAAAACATAACTCATGGTTTGCATGGAAATCACTTTGTAAAACTAGCTAGCATGAGAATAATCTTCTTTAAAACATGCTTTCTTTAAAACATTTTAAATCAAACATTTTAGTCAAATTGTTTAGTCAAACGTTTTAGTCAAATGTTTTAGTCACTCACCTCGATCGCTTAGGAACTTTTCACTCTAGAAGTTCCTTGTTTACCTCGGGCTCCCTTTTTCACCCCTAGAATCCAGATTCAATTTAACACTCGGATTACTCATAGTTCTAGGCCTTATTTGGAGATACTTCCTTCTACAAACATATTCTAAAATGTTTCAAGATTCTTGCCCTAAACTTTGAGGTCATAAATCTTCGTGATTTTGCGGAATCACAAAATCTTCAAGACTGGCCCAATCTTATTCGACATCCTGACCCTTCTGTCTTCATCTCAGTTTCCAGCCCAATCTCTTCGAGCTTCTTCTCTGGAAGCCCTACCCTGAAAACTAGACTATGAGAGCTTTTAGGTGGCTTTAAAATCGCTCCAAAATCACGAGTATTTTGGGAGAACTCCTCGTCCTAATTTGATGCTGTTTTCTAGACTTCACTGTCCAATGCGTCCTCTTTGAAGCTCTATGATCAACACATGGATTTTGCTCTCAACGCAAAGTTTACTCAACTTTCTCACTCTTTCTAATGTCTTTTTGAATTGTGGTCTGGAAAAGAAATCCTTGGCCCTATTTATAGGCATCCAAACACTCTCCAAATTCGACACCTCCTACTTGGCTGCATGTCCAAGTGTTTCCTCCTTACACCAACAACACAACTTTTGATCAACACAATCTAAGTGTCCTTCTCCTACGTAGCCAACGCAAGGGGGCTCAATTTGCATGTCCTCTAATGCAACCACCTCATTTTCTTAAGGCTTAAGGTTTCCTCCCAAGAAGATACATGTTTGATGGCGTCCTTTATGTAAGCTCATCTTACATATGCATCCACAACTCTTGAATGTTCAAGACATAGTGCCATCAATGCATAGCAAGCCAATTCACTTAGTTACCTCCTAACCATCACAAGAGCCAGCCACCACCAACGCATAGGATGGCCACTCGTCTTTGACGCATGGCTCATTAGGTATCATCGCAAGGCTCGCTCGTCATGGGCGCATGTCGCTTGGCATAGGCGCTGGCCACCGATGCGTGGGCGTGTTGCATAGGCACTGGCTATCGCTCAAAGGGCTTGCTCTACCGCATGGGTGCTTGGCAGGGCGCTCAACGCATTGATGCTCGAAAAGGTGCTAGACGCATGGCTGGGTGCTTGATGCATGGCCGCTCAGCAGGGCACTCGACGCATTGATGCTCGGCAGGGCGCTAGACGCATGGTTGGGTGCTTGATGCAAGGCTGCTCAGTAGAGCGTTTGACGCATAGGCTGGGCGCTTGGCAGAGGCGCTCGACGCATGGGCTGGGGCACTTGGCATGGCAGCTCAACGCATGGGCAGGGGCGCTTGGCATGGCTGCTTGACGCATGGGCGCTTTGCATCAATGCATGCTACCCTTCCAACGCATCACTTCACTTCCTTCAGCCACATTGGTCCTTTCCAATGCATCTATCCCATGGTTTTATACTTATCCAAAATTCCAAGTTTTTCCCTAATAGTCAAGTTTCCAAATACACACTTTTCTTCCAATTTTTCACCCTTTTCTCTACCATTCCACACTAGTTTCCACATTAACCTACTCACCACACTAATCTCAGTAAGGAACATACTCAAGTAAAGAAATTAGGAACATCCTTGAAATTTCGCTACAAGTCCGTCAACTAAACAACTGTGGATACTTGTTTCTTATTTGCTCTTCGGCTTCCCACGTTGTTTCTTCCGTGCTATGGTTTCGCCATAGTACCTTTACCAATGGGATTGTCTTATTCCTTAAGACCTGTTATTTTTTATCAAGGATCTCCACTGGTTCTTCTTTATAAGACAAATTTTCTTTTAACTATACTGGTTGCTCAGGCAATACATGGGTAGGATCTCGCACATACTTTCTAAGCATTTCCACATGAAACACATCATGAATACGAGATAACTCTGGAGGTAAATCCAATCTATATGCCATTGGGCCAACTCTTTCTATTATCTCGTAAGGTCCAATATTTCTTGGGCTTAATTTCCCTTTCTGCCAAACCTGAGTATTCCTTTCAATGGAGATAACTTAAGAAATACTTTGTCACCAACTTCAAATTCCGATTCTCTTCTCCGCTTATCAGCGTAACTCTTTTGCCTATCTCGAGCTATCTTAAGATTATCTCTTATAATCTTAATGCTATCTGATGTCTGTTGCACAAGTTCTGGACCTAGTAATTTTCTTTCACCAACTTCATTCCAACATATCGGAGTCCTGGTCTTCCGTATAGTGCCTCATACGGTGCTATTCTGATACTCAATGGTAGTTGTTGTTATACGCAAATTCGATCAACGACAGATGTGTATCCTAACTGCCTTTGAATTGCAATACACATGCTCTCAGCATGTCCTCTAATGTCTGAATTGTCCACTTAGATTGACCATCCGTCTGTGGATGAAAAGTGGTACTAAAATATAACTTGGTTCCCATAGCTTTCTACAACTAGGCCAAAACTTCGATGTAAATCTGGAGTGTCGATCCGATATAATTGAAACTGGAGCTCCAAATTGACTCACAACTCGGTCAACATACAGCTTAGCTAATTGGTCTAGGGTAAAAGTAACTTTAACAGGTAAAAACTTAGTTGTTTTTGTCAATCTATCCACGATTACCCATATATCATCATAGCTTGCTTGTGTTCTAGGTAATCCAAACAGGAAATCCATCGTAATATGCTCCCATTTTCACTCTGGTACTGGGAGTGGATTAAGTAATCTTACTGGCCTTTGTCTGTCCGGTTTAACTTGTTGACATATTAGACACCTGTCAACATACTCTGCTATTTCTCTTTTCATACCAGGCCACCAGTACGATCTCTTTAATGTTCTGTACATCTTCGTACTGCCTGGATGCATAGCATAGGCTGAACTATGTGCCTCTTCTAGAATGGCTTGTTTAAGTGCTATGTTATTAGGAACGCATACCCTACCTTCTTTTAATAGCACTTTGTCGGCTCTTAAATGGTAGTCCGTCCTTAATCCTTTACCTACTTCAGCTAACTTCTAAAGATCGGAATCCTTTAATTATTCACGTAGAATATCTTCTACGAGAGTAGGACAGACTTGAAATGATGCTAGTAACCCTTCTGTTTGACCAATTGATAATGCTACCCTAGCATTATACAACTCATGAATTAGTGTACCCTTCACTAAATTGATAATAGCTCTAGCTGATATGGTCTTTCGACTTAGAGCATCAGCTACCACATTTGGTTTACCTGGGTGATAATCAATTGTACAGTCATAATCTTTGATCAGCTCGTTCAATCTTCTCTGTCTCAAGTTCAGCTCTTTCTGATCAAAGATATACTTCACACTTTTATGATCCGTGAATATTTGACAACGCTCACCAAACAGGTAATGTCTCCACAACTTTAGAGCTAACACAACTGCTGCTAACTCTAAATCGTGTAGGGTAGTTACATTCATGCTTCTTTAACTGTCGAGAAGCATAAGCTACTATCTTTCCCTCCTGCATCAGCACACATCCTAACCCTTGTCGGGATGCATCACAATATAGCTCAAACTCTTTACCTGGTGTAGGTAGAGTTAATACTAGTGCTGACACTAACCTCTGTTTCAACACCTGAAAACTGCGCTTGCATTCTAGTGACCACTCAAACTTCACATATTTTCTGGAGGTTTGTCAACGGCAGAGCTATCTTAGAAAATCCCTCCTCGAATCTCCTATAATAACCTGCCAAACCCAAAAAACTGCGTACTTCGGTTACATTCAAGGGTCGTTCCCAGTTGACTATTGCTTCTATCTTTTAGGAATCTACAACCCCGTCAGCTGAGACTATATGCCCAAGGAATACGACTTGGTTTAACCAAAAATAACACTTACTAAATTTGGCATATAACTTATTTTCCCTTAGCATCTGCAACACCGTCTTCAAATGTTCTTTGTGCTTCTCTGTGCTACTAGAATACACTAGTATATCATCTATGAAAACTATCACAAACTGATACAGATAAAGATGAAATATCCTATTCATCAAGTCCATAAATACCGCAGGAGCATTTTTCAATCCAAATGGCATTACTAGGAACTCATAATATCTATACCTAGTTCTGAATGCAGTCTTTTGAACATCTGTGTCTTTCACCTTCAACTGGTGATAACCTGATCTCAAATCTATCTTAGAGAACATTGTGGCTCCCTTTAACTGATCGAAGAGATCATCTATATGAGGCAATGGGTACTTAATTGTCACCTTATTCAACTCTTTATAATCTATGCACAATCTAAGAGTACCGTTTTTCTTCTTAACAAACAAGACTGGTGCTCCCCAAGATGACACACTGGGTCTAATGTACCCCTTATCCAAAGTTCGTATAACTGAACTTTTAATTCCTTTAGTTCCGTTGGTGCTATCCTATATGGTGCTGTACTCGGAACTAACTCAATGGTAAACTCTATTTCCCTGTCAGGTGCTAAGCCTGATAACTCTTCAGGGAATATATCTAAGAATTCTTGTACTATAGGTACATCCTCAGGTCTCAGTTTCTTATTCTGTGAAACTGACACATAGGCTAAATAGGCTTCACAACCCTTACTTAGCAGCTTTCTAGCCTTTACTGCTGATATTAAACTTCCTGGAAGTATTCTTTTACTTCCTACCAGGGTTATCTCTTTTTCACCTTGTTTTCTAAACACTATTTCTCTCCTAAAACAATCCATGACCTAGCTGGGGACAATCTCTCTTGAAATGCCTCGCTTGTCCCCACTGGAAGCACACATTCCTATTTCAATAACATACTCATGTATGGGGCCTACCACAGTTTACACAAAGTGGTCTCCTTCCTGTACTAGCTACTGATTCGCTAGCACGACCCGATACTAATCTACCACTCGATCCAACTGCAGGTTTTGACCTCTTTCGACCTAAACCTTGTTGGCTCATGCCTCCAAAAATCCTCATACCCGACTGTCAAGAGAATAGAGGTCTCAAACTCTTATTTCTCGTTCCTCCAAGCGTCCTAAACTGTCCCCCATCTGGCTGGAGTATATCTTCCCTCGCTACACTCGCTCAACTCTAATAGTGGTATCAACTAACTGAGTGAAATTCACCCAATTAGATGTAGAGGTAACGGGTGTACGTATCTTTCTTCTTAGGCCATTCTCAAATCTTCTACACCTTTCCTTCTCTTCCACAATGATCGGAAGGGCATACTGAGATAACTCAGCAAATCTTTGCTCATACTCAGCAACCGTCATCACTCCCTGAATTAGCCTAAGGAACTCCTCCCTCTTCGCTTCTTTAAAAGCACTAGGGTAGTATTCATTCTTAAATACATGTCTAAACTCAGGCCAAGTCATAGTTTCTGAACTACTCCCTTTGGTCTCTATCACTTTCCACCACTTCTCAGCCCCTTTCTGCAGCAAGAATGCTGCTAACTTGACCTTACGGTCCTCAGGGCACCTCATAACCCTAAAAAATTTCTCGATCAAGTCCAACCAGACCTCAGCATCTACTGGATCTATGGCTCCATCGAACGTTGTGGCTCCTAAAGCTTTTAGCCTCTCGGTTGAATTTCTTTTCTAGATCAATCTGAATCGATCCTAGACTCACCACCAGTCTCTAGGCGATTCTATCAAACATTCGATCCTCCATCTGGGGATCTACACCTACCCGTGGGGTAGACGAGTCATTTGCAAAAGTCGCTTCCTACTCTACTGAGTCTCTAACTCTTTTCCCTTTTGGATCTAGGTCCCGTCTAGCTTCAGGACCTCCGCTGGTAGGTTCAACATTCCTCTCCTCAGTCAGCCTGCCACTTCTCCTCTGGATCTTTACCTAATTATTAAGTACACATGTTAGGGACTACTTATGGGACTTAATCTAAAGCATGAGCTCTCTGTTTCACCCAAAATCTTATGCTTTAATACTAAGCTAGTATAAACTAACTCTTTAACCTTCCCAGAAACTTATGCTTTGATACCAAGCTATCACACCCCGCCCCAGACTACACTCTTAGCCTAGGAAAGGGCGTGACTGCAATAGCTATCAACCGTTTTGCTGACACTTACTGCCTAATAACTCTTGTGGAATAACTCTGATACCAAGATATAACTCATATATAGAAGAATGTCTTTAGGATGAAAATTTATTAATTAAGAAACATGTTTAGAGTAATTACAACACTAGATTCACAAGTCCCAAAGCCCAAAAACCCTATTTCCTATATGAACAACTATAACATATGTATAATATTTACAGTAACCACCTAATAGACGGGTTACAATATCTTTATCCTTTAGTGGAAGAGCAGATGCAGAGCTATCTTCTGAGGATTTGACCGCTACCTAGGGGAAAGGAAAACATTTGAAAATAGGGTGAGCTTGCTAGCCCAGTGAGTGACGTAAGAAAGATAACTGATTCTCATGCAAAAGTCTCAATAAATAGTTTAAACTGAAATATAAACTTCTACAGTACCTTGCATTGCAGTATAAACATTTTCCAGGCATAAAGCATATAAAGCTGTTTTAATCATAAAACATTAAAACTGTTTCTCAGTTGAGAATAACCCCACTGTGGGTAAAAATAATCCCAACCCAACTGCTTCAAGAGAGAACCCTTTTGCTCAATCTCTGACTCTAACTATCTACGTGCATGTGGCCATACTAAGTACCATCATACCTCAGGTACTTCTATGCAGATACCTTCTCAAATGTCCTTCAGTATCGAGCTGCTAGGATACCTTCTCAAATTTTCTTTAGTATCAAGTGGGTTTGGTACCTTCTCAAACGTCCTTCAGTACCAAGTTGGTTAGATACCTTTTCAAATGTCCTTCGGTATCTAGTTGGGCGGATACCTTCTCAAATGTCCTTCGGTATCACGTTTTAAGTAAAACTAGCCATAAATGACTTTCTCTTTAAAGCATGTAAAGTATAACACATATAAAAGCATGGCTTTAAAGACACTAATGCATGCTGGGTATATTTAACACATATAAATAACTTTTCAAAAAACTTCCCATACATGCATGCGTTTAAAACATAACTCATGGTTTGCTTGGAAATCACTTTGTAAAACTAGCTGGAATGAGAATAATCTTCTTTAAAATATGCTTTCTTTAAAACATTGTAAATCAAAATTTTTAGTCAAATGTTTTAGTCACTCACCTCGATTGCTTAGGAACTTTTCACTCTAGAAGTTCCTTGTTTACCTCGGGCTCCCTTTTTCACCCCTAGAATCCAGATTCAATTTAACACTCGAATTACTCATAGTTCTAGGCCTTATTTCGAGATACTTCCTTCTACAAAAATATTCTAAAATGTCTCAGGAAGCTTACCCTAAATATTGAGCTCATAACTATTCGTGGTTTTTCCGGAATCACAAAATCTTCAAGACTAGCCCAAGCTTATCCGATAGCCTGACCCTTCTGTCTTCTTCTCAGTTTCCAAACCAATCACTTCGAGCTTCTTCTTTGACAGCCCTACCCTGAAAACTATACTTTTAGAGCTTTCAGGTGGCTTTAGAATCACTCCAAATGTACGAGTATTTTGGGAGAACTCCTCGTCCCAATTGATGCTATTTTCTAGACTTCACTGTCCAATGCGTCCTCTTTGAAGCTCTATGACCAACACATGGATTTTGTTGACGTCCTCTATGTTAGCTCATCTTTCATATGTATCCTTTATTTTCTTAAGGCTTAAGGTTTCCTCCCAAGAAGACATATGTTTGATGACATCCTCTATGTGAACTCATCTTTCATATGTGTCCACAACTCTTGGATGTTCAACGCATAGCAAGCCAATTCACTTAGTTACCTCCTAACCATCGCAAGAGCCAACCATCACCAACGCAGAGGATGTTCGGTCGTCATCGATGCATGCCTCACTAGGTATCATCACAAGGCTCACTCGACATGGGCACATGGCGCTTGGCATGGGCACTGGTCACCGACGTGTGGGCATGTTCATAGGCGCTGGCTATCGCTCGCAGGGATTGCTCAGACGCATGGGCGCTCAATGCATTGATGCTCGACAGGGCGCTTGACGCATGGTTGGGTGCTTGATGCATGGCCACTCGAAAGGGCATTCGACGCATAGGCTGAGCGTTTGGCATGGGCGCTCGACGCATGGGCTAGGGTGCTTGGCATGGCCGCTCAACGCATGGGTAGGGGTGCTTGGCATGTCCGCTTGACGCATGAGCACTTTGCATCGACGCATGCCACCTTTCCAATGCATCACTTCACTTCCTCTAGCCGCATTGGTCCCTTCCAGCACATCTATCCCATGGTTTTATACTTAGCCAAAATTCCAAGTTTTCCCCAAAAGTCAAGTTTCCAAATACACACTTTTCATCCAATTTTTCACCCTTTCCTCTACCATTCCACACTAGTTTCCACATTAACCTACTCACCACGCTAATTTCAGTACGGAACATACTCAAGTAGAGAAATTAGGATTCGGGGTTCACAGTCCGTTTTCACGTTTTTTTGTGACAGAAGGTTCACGCACAAAAAATGGCCCCTCGATGCAGCCCACGAGGCCCCGGGGGCCGTTTCGGGGCACTGAACGACTCCATTCGCAAAACCATTTGGCACACAGCTTTTTTCATAATTCTTAACCACTGGGTCCGTTTTTGTGCATTTTCGTTCCGGAAGGTCCAGGAGCAAAAAGTGGGCTGGGGGCCCCGGGGGCCGTTTCGAGCACCAAACGAGGTTCATTCCCAAAACCGTTTGGCACGCGGTTTTTTTTTCATTTTTCTTAACCACTGGGTCCATTTTCGAACTTTTTGGTGACAAAAGGTTCGTACACAAAAATTGGGCCCCGTGGCCCTGCCCCACGATACCCCAGCAGTGCCTAGCGACACCCCAGCCAAGCCATGCAACACCTCAACCAAGCCATGTGACACCCCAGCAAGGCACCGTGACACCTCCGCGGGTCCCGAGGGCCGTTTCGGGCACCAAACAAGCTCCATTCGGAAAATCATCTTGCACATGGCTTTTTTTCATACTTCTTAAACCCTGGGTCCGTTTTTGCGCATTTCTGTGCCAGAAGGTCTGGGAGCAAAAGTGGGCCCTAGGGCCAAGGGGCCGTTTCGAGCACCAAATGAGCTCCGTTCCCAAAATCGTCTGGCACGTCTTTTTTTCATCGTTCTTAACCCCTGGGTCAGTTTTCGCGCTTTTTCGTGACGGAAGGTTCGCACACAAAAATAAGGGCCCTCCCCGCGACACCCCAGCCAAGCCATGCAATACCCTAGCCTAGCCATGCTACACCCCAACCAAGCTATGCGACACCCCAGCAAGGCACCACGACACCCTCGCGGGGCCCCGGAGGCCCTTTTGGGCATCAAACGAGCTCTGTTTGAAAAATCGTCAGGCACATGCCTCTTTTTCATACTTATTAAAACCTGGGTCCGTTTTTCGCATTTCTATGCCGGAAGGTTCGGGAGCAAAAAGTTGGCTCATGACCCGGGGGCATATTTGGGGAACCAAACGAGCTCCGTTCCTAAAACCATCTGGCACATAAATTTTTATCATCATTCTTAACCCCTGGGTTCCTTTTTGCACTTTTTTGTGATGAAAGGTTCGTGCACAAAAAATGTCCCCCCGACATAGCCTGCGGGGCCTCGGGGGCCGTTTCGTACACCAAATGAGCTCCGTTCGTAAAACCGTTTGGCACATGACTTTTTTTTATCGCTCTTAACCCATGGGTCCATTTTTGCTCATTTTCGTGCCAGAAGGTCTGGGAGCAAAAAGTGGGCCCTAAGTTCCCGAGGGCCGTTTCGGGCACCAAACGAGCTCCATTCCCAACACCGTATGCCACACAACTTTTTTCATCATTCTTAACCCCTGGGTCCGTTTTTGCACTTTTTCGTGACGGAAGGTTCGCACACAAAAATAGGCCTCGTGGCCCTTCCCTGCGACACCCCAGATGTGCTTAGCAACACCCCAGCCAAGCCATGTAACACCCCAGCAAAGCCATGGAACAACCCAACCAAGCCATGCGACAACACGGCAAGGCACCACGACACCCCTGCGGGGCCCCGGGGGTCGTTTCGGGCACCAAACGAGCTCCGTTCGCAAAACCGTCTGGCACACGTCTTTTTTTTGTACTTCTCAACCACTAGGTCCGTTTTTGCACATTTTCGTGCCGGAAGGTCCGTGGTGCAGAAATATTGTGGGTCCCCACGGCCCGGGGGCCGTTTGGGGCACCAAACGAGTTCTGTTCCCAAAATCGTCTGGCACACATCTCTTTATCATCATTCTTAACCCCTGGGTCCGTTTTCGCGTTGTTTCGTGACAGAAGGTTCACGCACAAAAACCGACCCACCGACGCAACCTGCGGGGTCCCAGGGTCGTTTGGGAACTAAACGAGCTCCGGGTGCAAAACACGTCTGGCATACAACTTTTTTTCATCCTTCTTAACCCCTAGGTCCATTTTTGCGCATTTTCATGCCGAAATTTCCGGGAGAAAAAAAGTGGGCCCTGAGGCCCTAGGGGCCGTTTCGGGCACCAAACGAGCTCCGTTCCCAAAACTGTTGCCACACGATTTTTTTCATCATTCTTAACCCCTGGTCCGTTTTCACGCTTTTGCGTGACAGAAGGTTCGCACACAAAAATTGGGCCCCGTGGCGCCCACCCTACGACACCCTAGCTAAGACATGCCAACACGCCCAGCAAAGGCACCGCAACAGCCCCATGGGCCCTGGGGGCCGTTTTGGTACAAAACGAGCTCCTTCGAAAAACCATCTGGCATATGCCTTTTTTCATACTCTTAACCCCTGGGTCCATTTTTGCGCATTTCCGTGCCGGAAGGTCGGGGAGCAAAAGTGGGCACCACGGCCTCGGGGGCCGTTTCGGGCACCAAACAAGCTTTGTTTCCGAAAAACGTTTGGCACACAAATTTTAATCATCATTCTTAACCCCTGGGTCCATTTTTGCAGTTTTTTGTGATGGAAGATTCGCTTACAAATAAACGGCTCCCCCAGCGCAGAACGCGGAGCCCCGAGGGTCATTTGGGGCTCCAAACGAGCCAGTTCGCAAAAACCGTCTGGAATAGTATTTTTTTCATCGTTCTGAACCCTTGGGTCAATTTTTCTCGCATTTCCATGCCGAAAGTTTCAAGATTGCAAAAAGTGGGCCCCAGGGCCCTAGGGCCGTTTTCCGAGCACCAAACGAGCTCCGTTCCAAAACCGTTGTGGCACACGGCTTTTTTCATCGTTCTTAACCCCTGGGTCCATTTTTGCACTTTTTCGTGATAGAAGGTTCGCACACAAAAATTGGGCCCCATGGCCCTGCCCCGGAGCGACTCTCCCAGCAATACCTAGCGACACCCCAGCCAAGCCATGCAACACCTCATCCAAGCCATACGACTCCCCAGTAAGACACTGCGACACACATTGGGCCCTGGGGTCGTTTGAGGCACCAAACGAGTTCCGTTCAGAAAACCGTTTGGCACACACCTTTTTTTCATCATTCCTAACGCCTGGGTCTGTTTTCGCGCATTTCAGTGCAGGAAGGATCGGGAGCAAAAAGTGGGCCCCCATGGCCCTAGGCTCGTTTGGGGCACCAAACGTGCTCCGTTTGCAAAAACCGTTTTGCAGATTGCTTTCTATAATCATTCTTAACCCCTGGGTTTGTTTTCGCGCATTTCTGTGATTCAGAAAAATTGGGAGCAAAAAATGCCCCCCAGCGCAGCTTGCAGTGCCCCGAGAGCCATTTGGGGACGAGTTCGTTTCGTCAGTCTAGCGACTGCTTTCTGTTTATCGTCGTACTTCCCATTCTTTATTTACCTTTCAGTGCCGGAGTCGTTATATATGCTAGACTGCTTTCTTTGATGAACGGATTCGATCAGTCTTAACCCCTGGGTTCCTTTTTTGCCATTTTCGTGCCGGACGTTAGGGATGCCAAAAGTGGGCCTCGGGGGCCGTTTCGAGCACAAACGAGCTTCGTTCCCAAATCGTCTGGCACACGGCTTTGTGTTTATCGTTCTTAACCCCTGGGTCCGTTTTCACGCTTTTTCGTGATGGATGGTTCGCGCACAAAAATTGGGCCCTGGGCCCTTTCCCCGTGACATCTTAGCAGTTCCTAGCGACACCCCAACCAAGCCATGCAACACCCCAGCCAAGCCATGTAGAACCCCAGCAAGGCACCGTGACACTGCTGCGATCGTTTGGGCACCAAACGAGCTTCGTTCGCAAAACCGTCTAGCACACGCCTTATTTTCAACGTTCTTAACGTCTGGGTCCGTTTTGTTGCGCATTTCCATGTCGGAAGGGTGGAGAGCAAAAAGGTCAAACCCCACAGCCTCGGAGGTCGTTTGGGGCACCAAATGAGCTCTATGTGCTAAACCGTCTGGCACACGACTTTTTAATCATCATTATTAACCCCTAGGTTTCGTTCTCGCGCATTTCCGTGCTGGGGAAGTTAGGGAGCAAAAAATGGCCCCCCGGCGCAACCTACGGGGCCCCGAGGGCTGTTTCAGAGACCAAATGAGCTCCATTCTCAAAACCGTGTCTGGCACACGGATCTTTTTTACCCTCTTAACCCCTGGGTCGATTTTTGTGCATTTTCGTGCCGAAAGATTTGGAGTAAAAAGTGGGCACCAAAGAGCTCCATTCCCAAAAACCCGCTGGGACAGCGACTTTTCTTCATCGTTCTTAACCCTGGGTCTGTTTTTTGCAATTTTCGTGACGGAAGATTCGGGAGCCAAAAGTGGGCCCATTCTTAACCCCTGGGTCCATTTTTGCGCATTTCGTGCCATAAGAATCAGGAGCCAAAAAGTGGGCCCCGGGGCCTCTGGGCCGTTTCGGGGCACCAAAACGGCTTCATTTCCAAAACCGTCTGGCACACGACTTTTTTCCGTTTTCGTGTGTTTTTCGTGAGGGTGGTTCGCGACAAAAATTGGGCCCCATGGCCCTACCCCGTGACACCCTAGCAAGTGCCTAGGGACACCAAAGCCAAGCCATGCAACACCCCAAGCCATGCCATGTCACACCCCCAGCAAGGCACCGCGGCGGCTCCCCACAGGGCCCCGGGGCCATTATAGGGCAGCAAACGAGCTCCATTCCCAAAATCGTCTGGCACACGCCTTTTTTTCTCATTCTTAACAACTGGGTCCGTTTTCGCAGATTTCCATGCCAGAAGGTGGGATCAAAAAAGTGGGCTCCACGGCCCCGGGGGCCGTTTAAGGCACCAAACAAGCTCCGTTCGTAAAACCGTCTGGCACACTGGTTTTTTCATCGTCTTTAACCCTTGGGTCCGTTTTCGCGCATTTGCCGTTGATGGAAGGTTCGCTTACAGAAATTGGGGCCCTGGGCCCTGCCCTGCGACACCCGAGCAGTACTTAGTGACAAACCCTAGCCAAGCCCATGCAACACCCCAGCAGAGCCACATGTAACACCCCAGCCAAGCCATGCGACACCCTAGCAAGCACTGCAATACCGCCGCGGCCCCGTGGGACACCAAGCGAGCTCCGTTCGCAAAAACCGTCTGGCACACCCCTTTTTTTTTCATCGTTATTTAATGCCTGGGTCCCTTTTCACGCATTTTTCGTGTCAGGGTTCGAGGCACAAAAAGTTGGCCCCACAGCCCAAGGGCTTGTTTAGAGAAACCAACGAGCTCTGTTCGCAAAACTTTCTTGCATACGATTTTTATCATCATTCTTAACCCCTGGGTTCGTTTTCACGTATTTTCGTGCCGGAAGGTTCGAGAGCAAAAATCGGCCCCCCACGCAGCCCGCGGTATCCCTAGAGCCGTTTGGAGCCCCAAACGACTTCCGTTCGTAAAACCGTCTCGCACACGGCTTTTTTTCATGTTCTTACCCTTGGTCTGCTTTTGCACATTTCCATGCGGGAAGGTTTGGGAGCAAAAAGTGGGCCTCGGGGCCCCAAGAGCAGTTTCAGGCACCAAACGAGCTGCATAACCAAAAAATGTCTGCACACGAGCTTTTTTTCATCATTGTTAATCCTCGGTCCATTTTCATGCTTTTTCATAACGGAAGGTTTGCGCAAAAAAATTGGGCCTCGTGGCCTTGCCCCACGACAACCCCAGCAGTGCCTAGCGACACCCTAGCCAAGCCATGCAACACCCCAGCCAAGCCATGTGATACCCCAGCATGGCACTAGGACAACCCCCGCGGGGGCCCCGGGGGTCGTTTTGTGTACCAAAACAAGCTCCGTTCGCAAAACCATCTGGCACACGCCTTTTTTTCATCATTCTTAACGCCTGGTTTTCTTTTTGCGCATTTTCATGTCGGAAGGTTTGGGAGTAAAAAGTGGCCCACGCCCCGGGTGCCGTTTGGGGCACCAAACGAGCTCCGTTCACAAAACCGTTTGGCATATGGCTTTTTATCATCATTTTTAACCCCTGGGTTCGTTTTCACGCATTTGCGTGCCAGAAGGTTCGGGAGCAAAAAACGGCCCCCCAGCGCAACCCGCAGGGCCTCAAGGGCCGTTAGTAGCATAAAACGAGCTTCGTTCACAAAAACTGTCTAGCACACAACTTTTTTTCATCGTTCTTAACCTCTTAGTCTCATTTTTGCGCATTTCCGTGCCGGAAGGTTCGGGAGCAAATAGTGGTTCTCCGGGGCTCTGGGGGCCATTTCAGACAACAAACGAGGCTCCGTTCGCAAAACTATTTGGCACATGACTTTTTTTCATCTTTCTTAACGCCTTGGTCCGTTTTTGCACATTTCCGTGCTGGAAGGTTTAGGAGCAAAAAGTGGGGCCCCATGGACCTGGGGGCCATTTAGGCAACAAACGAGCTCCGTTTGCAAAATCGTCTGGCACACGAATTTTTTATCATCATTCTTAACCCTTGGGTTCGTTTACACACATTTTCGTGCCGGAAGGTTCGGAGCAAAAAATTTGCCGCCACGCGCAGCCCTCAGAGCCGCAAGGGTCCGTTCGTAAAACCGTCTGGCACACGACTTTTTTTCACCGTTCTTAACCCCTGGGTCCGTTTTTTTGCGCTTTTCCGTGACGGAAGGTTCCCGCCCAAAAATTAGGCCCTATGGCCCTGCTCCGCGACACCCCAGCAGTGCCTAGCGACACCTTAGCCAAGCCATGCAACACCCCAGCCAAGCCATGCAACAAACCGAGCAAGGCACCGCGACAGACCCACGGGGCCGTTTTGGGCACTAAACGAACTCCGTTCGCAAAACCGTCTGGCATACGCCTTTTTTTCTTCGTTCATAATGCCTAGGTCCATTTTTGCATATTTCCGTGCCGGAAGGTTCGGGAGGAAAAAGTGGGCCCCACAGCCCTGGGGGCCGTTTCAAGCACGAAACGAGCTACATTCGCAAAATCGTCTGGCACACGGCATTTTATCTTCATTCTTAACCCATGGGTTCATTTTTATGTATTTCAATGCCGGGAGGTTCGGGAGCAAAAAATGACCCCCCTACGCAGCCTACGGGGCCCCGGGGGCCATTTGGGTACCAAACGAGCTCCGTTCGCAAAATCGTCTGGCACACGACTTTTTTTCATCGTTATTAACACTTGGGTCCGTTTTTGCGCATTTCCGTTCCGAAAGGTTTGGGAACAAAAAGTGGGCCCCGGGGCCCCAGGGGCCGTTTTGGGCATGAAACGATCTTCGTTCCTAAAACCGTCTGGCACACGGCTTTTCTTCATCGTTCTTAACCCCTCGGACTGTTTTCGCGTTTTTTCGTGGCGTAAGGTTTGCTCACAAAAATTAGGCCCCGAGGCCCTATCCCGCGACACCCTGGCCAAGCCATGCGACACCCTGCAAGGTATCGTGACACCTTCGCGGGGCCTTAGAGGCCGTTTGGGGCACCAAACGAGCTCCGTTTGCAAAACCGTCTGGCACACGATTTTTTATCATCATTCTTAACCCTTGGGTTCATGTTCGCACATTTTCGTGCCTGATGGTTCGTGAGCAAAAAGTGGGCCCCGGGGGCCGTTTCGGGCACCAAACGAGCTCCGTTCCGAAAACTGTCTAGCACACGTCTTTTTTCCATCGTTTTTAACCCATGGGTTCGTTTTCGCGCTGTATCGTGACGGAAGGTTCGCGCACAATAATTGGGCCCCGGGCCCTGCCCCACGACACCCCAGCCAAGCCATGTAACACCCCAACAAAGCCATGCGACACCCTAGCCCACCAAGACACCCCCGCGGGGCCCAGGGACCGTTTCGGTCACCAAACGAGATCCGTTTACAAAACTGTCTGGCACACGCCTTTTTTAATCGTTCTTAATGCCTGGGTTCGTTTTCGAGAATTTTCGTGCCGGAAGGTTCGGGAGCAAAAAGTGGGCCCCACAGCCCCGAGGCCGTTTGGGGCACCAAACGAGCTTTGTTCGCAAAACCGTCTGGCACACGAAGTTTTATCACCATTGTTAACTCCTCGGTTAATTTTTTGCATTTCTGTGTCGGAAAGTTCGGGAGAAAAAAACAGCCCCCCAGCGCAGCCCGCAGGGCCCCGGGGGCCGTTTGGGGCACCAAATGAGCTCCGTTCGCAAAACCGTCAGGAACATGGCCCCAGGGGTCGTTTCGTTATGTGTTGGGGGTTGTTTCTTAACCCCTACCCCATGAAATCCCAATGGCATATAGATTGAATTTACCTCCAAAATTATCTCGTATTCATGATGTGTTTCATGTGGCAATGCTTAGTGAAGGACAGTTTAGAATGCCTAGAGAAACGAGAAGTAAGAGATTTAGACCCCTGTTCTCTGGACAATCGGGTATAAGGATCTTTGGAGGCATGAGCCAACAAAGTTCAAGTCGAAAGAGGTCAAGACCTGCAGCTGGACCGAGTTGTAGTCAGCTAGAGTAGTATCAATTTAGTGAAGGGTACACTGATTCATGAGTTGTGTAATGCTAGGGCAGCATTATCAATCGGTAAAAAAGGAGGGTTATTAGCTTCATTTCCAATGCGTCCTACGCTCGTAGAGGATATTCTACGTGAGCAATTAAAGGAGTCTGATTTTCAGAAGTTAGCTGAGGAAGTAGATAAAGGATTGAGGACAGACTACCAATTAAGAGCTGACAAAGTGCTATTGAAAGAAGGTAGGATATGCGTACCTAAGGACTTAGCACTTAAACAAGCTATTCTAGAAGAAGCACATAGTTCAGCCTATGTTATGCATTTGGGCAGTACGAAGATGTACAGAACATTAAAGAGATTATACTGGTGGCCTGGTATGAAAAGAGAAATAGCAGAGTATGTTGACAAATGCTTAATATGTCAACAAGTTAAACCAGAAAGACAAAGGCCAGCAGGATTATTTAATACACTCCCAGTACCAGAGTGGAAATGGGAGCATATTACGATGGATTTCCTGTTTGGATTACCTAAGACACTAGCGAGCTATGATGGTATATGGGTAATTGTGGATAGATTGACGAAAACAGCTAAGTTTTTACCTGTTAAAGTTACCTATACCCTAGACCAATTAGCCAAGTTGTATGTTGATCGAGTCGGAAGTCAATTTGGAGCTCTAGTTTTAATTGTATCAGATCGAGACTACAGATTTACCTCAAAGTTTTGGCCTAGTTTGCAGAAAGCTATGGGAACCAAGTTATATTTTAGTACTGTTTTTCATCCACAGACGGATGGTCAGTCTGAACGGACAATCCAAACATTAGACGACATGCTGAGAGCATGTGAATTGCAATTTAAGGGCAGTTAGGATATGCATCTGTCGTTTATCGAATTTGCGTATAACAACAGTTACCATTCGAGTATCGAGATGGCATCGTATGAGGCACTATACGGAAGGCCATGTAGAACTCCGTTATGTTGGAATTATGTGGGTGAAAGGAAATTACTAGGTCTAGAACTTGTACAACAGACATTGGATAATGTTAAGATTATAAGAGATAATCTTAAGACGACCCAAGATAGGCAAAAGAGTTACGCTGATAAGCGGAGAAGAGAATTAGAGTTTGAAGTTGGTGATAAAGTATTTCTGAAGTTATCTCCATGGAAAGTACTCAGGTTTGGTAGGAAAGGGAAATTAAGCCCAAGATATATTGGATTCTATGAGATAATAGAAAGAGTTGGCCCAATGGCATATAGATTGGATTTACCTCCAGAATTATCTCGTATTCATGATGTGTTTCATGTGGCAATGCTTAGAAAGTATGTGCCAGATCCTACCCATGTATTGCCTGAGCAACCGGTACAGTTGAAAGAGAATTTGTCTTAGGAAGAGGAACCAGTGAAGATTCTTGACAGAAAGGAACAACTGTTAAGGAAGAAGCAACATGGGAAGCCGAAGAGCAAAGGTACTATGGCAAAACCATAGCACGGAAGAAGCAACATGGGAAGCCGAAGAGAAAATCAGAAACAAGTATCCATAGTTGTTTAATTGATAGACTTATAGCGAAATTTCGAGGACGAAATTTTTATAAGGGGAAGGTAAATGTGAACCTCGAATCCCAAATTCTCTACATGAGTATGTTCCCTATTGAGATTAGTGTGATGAGTAGGTTGATGTGAAAACTAGGGTTAAATGGTAGAGAAAAGAGTGGACATTAGAAGAAAAGAGGAAATTTGGAAGGTTAACTTTTGGGGAAATTTTTGGAAATTTGGCTAAGTATAGAATTTTGTGTGTTAGAGTGGTGTTGATGTGTTGGGAGAGTTGTTGGTTAAGGCATGCGGCTGAAGAAGGAAAAAGGTGATGATGCATTGGAAGGCACACGGGTGGGCAAGGCATGCATGGAAAGACAGCCATGCGTCAAGCAGCCTCGGCCAGCACCTAGGCCATCCATCGA
>NC_052359.1:25533471-25545433 GCF_009727055.1 Benincasa hispida | reverse complement strand
AAGATAGCTCTGCATCTGCTCTGCTACTAAAGGAATAAGAGATTTGTAACTCGTCGGTTTTGGTGGTTACTATTAATATTGTACACATGTTACTGTTGTTCATATAGGGACTAGGGTTTGTGGGTTTTGGGACTTATGAATCTAGTGTTGTAACGACTCCAAATATGTTGTGCTTCTAAATTAATAAAGTTTGGCCTAAAGATACTCCGCTGTATATAAGTTGTATTTTGGTATCAGTGTTATTTCACAAGAGTTATTAAGCAGTAAGTATCAGCCAAAGGGTTGATAATTGCTACAGTCACGCCCTTCTCTAGGCTAAGAGGGTGGTCTGGAGTGGGGTGTGACAGCTTGGTATCAGAGCATAAGTTTTTGGGAAAGTTAAAGAGTTAGCTAATACCAGCTTGGTATCAGAGCAAAGGTATACGTAAACTTGGGAAAGGCTGAAGCTAGTTTAGTATTAAAGCATAAGGTATTGGGTGAAAGAGAGAGTTCATGCATTAGATGAAGTCCCATAGATAAGTCCCTAACATGTGTACTTAATAATTAGGCAAAGATGCTGAGGAGAAGTGGCAAGCGGAGCAAGCAGACTGAGGAGTGGAATGTTGACCCTACCAGTGGAGGTCCTAAAGTTAGACGAAACCCAGATCCAAAGAGGAAAAGAGGCAGAGACTCAGTAGAGTAGAAGGCAACTTCTGCAAACGAATCCAGTACACCAAGGGTAGATGTTTCCCTAGATGGAGGATCGAGTGTTTGATAGAATCATTCAAAGATTGGCGGCGAGTGTAAGATAAATTCAGAATGATTCAGAAAAGAAATTCGGCATCGAGAGGCTGAAAGCTTTAGAAGCCACGACGTTCGATAGAGCCACAGATCCAGTAAATGTTGAGATCTGGTTGGACTTGATTGAGAAATTTTTTAAGGTTATTAGGTGCCCTAAGGACCGTAAGGTCGAGTTAGTGGCATTCTTGTTGCAGAAAGGGGCTGAGAAGTGGTGGAAAGTGATAGAGGCTAGAAAGAATGGTTCGAAAACTATGACTTGGTCCAAGTTCAGACAAGTATTTGAGGATAAATACTACCCTAGTTCTTTTAAAGAAGCAAAGAGGCAGGAATTCCTTAGGCTAACTCAGGGAGTAATGACGGTTGCTGAGTATGAACAAAGATTTACTAAGTTATATCAGTATGCCTTGCCGATCATCGCGGAAGAGAATGAGAGGTGTAGAAGATTTGAGAATGGCCTAAGAAGAAAAATACATACACCTGTTACCTCTACATCCAGTTGGGTGAATTTCACTAAATTAGTTGAGACCGCTATCCGAGTAGAGCAGAGTGTAGTGAAGGAAGATGTACTCCAGCCAGGTGAAGAACAGTTTAGAATTCCTAGAAAAATGAGAAGTAAGAGATTTAGACCCTCATTCTCTGGACAATCGGGTATAAGGAGCTTTGGAGGCATGGGCCAACAAAGTTTAAGTTGAAAGAGGTCAAGACCTGCAGCTGGACCGAGTGGTAGATCGGTATCAGGTCGCGTTAGCGAGTCAGTAGCTAGTATAGAGAGGAAAGCACTTTGTGTAAACTGTAGTAAGCCTCATACAGGAATATGTTATGGTAATAGGAATGTGTGTTTCCAGTGCGGACAAGCTGGGCATTTTAGGAGAGATTGTCCTCAGCTAAGTCACGGAGCACAGAATGAGCAAAGAGAGGTTACCCAGACTGTAAACCAACCTAGAACGATCGAAACTAGAGGTGAGGGATCCGATATAGCTAAGCAGAAAGGGGTAGCTGGACGACCCCAATAGCAATAATAGTAGCAGTAGGTTAGAGTATACACTATGACACACCAGGAAGCGGAAGAGACTCCAGATGTCGTAACTGGTACGATAACTTTATGTAATCAAACCGCTTATGCATTATTTGATCCTGGTGCTACGCACTCATTCATATCTAGCAAGTGTGCATTACATATAGATAAAGTGCCTGAGCGTATGAATGAGGATTTGTTTATCTCTATGCCTGTAGGAGATACTCTAGTTGTACATGAGTATTACAAGAATTGTGAAGTAATTCTTGGAAATCAGAGTTTTTGGGTTGACTTGATTCCATTAGAATTACTAGAGTTTGATGTTATCTTAGGTATGGATTTCCTAAGTAAACACTATGCCACGATGGATTGTTTTAAGAAAGAAATAGTGTTTAGGAAACCAGGGCAAAAAGAAATAACCCTTGTGGGAAGTAAAAGAATATTTCCAGGAAGTTTAATATCAGCAGTGAAGGCTAGGAAGCTGTTGAATAAAGGATGTGAAGCCTATTTAGCTTATGTAGCAGTTTCACAGGATAAGAAACAGAAACCTGAGGATGTACCTGTGGTACAGAAATTTTTAGATGTGTTACCTGAAGAATTACTAGGTTTACCACCTGATAGGGAAATAGAGTTTACTATTGAGTTAGTTCCGGGTACAACACCTATATCCCAAGCACCATATAGGATGGCACCAACAGAACTGAAGGTGTTAAAAGTTTAGTTACAGGAACTTGTAGATAAAGGGTACGTTAAACCCAGTGTGTCGCCTTGGGGAGCCAGTCTTGTTTGTTAAGATAAAAGACGGTACTTTTAGATTATGCATAGACTATAGACAGTTGAATATGGTGACCATTAAAAATAAGTACCCATTGTCTCGTATAGATGATCTCTTCGATCAGTTAAAGGGGGCCACGGTATTCTCTAAGATAGATTTGAGATCAGGCTATCACCAATTGAAGGTGAAAGGCACAGATGTTCCAAACCTGAGTACTCTTTTCTATTATCTCGTAAGGTCCAATATATCTCGGGCTTCACCCTCAACTGGTGATAACCTGATCTCAAATCTATCTTAGATAACACCATGGCTCCCTTTAACTGATTGAAGAGATCATCTATATGAGGCAATGGGTACTTATTCTTAATAGTCACCTTATTCAACTGTCTATAGTCTATACATAATCTAAGAGTACCATTTTTCTTCTTGACAAACAATACTGGTGCTCCTCAAGGCAACACACTGGGTCTAATGTACCCCTTATCTCCAAGTTTATACTCAATCTTTTCCTAAGTTTTATGAATACCTTTGCTCTGATACCAAGCTGTCACACCCAATCCCAGACTACTCTCTGAGTTTAGGAAAGGACATGACGACAACAGTTATCAACCCTTTTGTTGACACATAATGCCTAATAATTCTTGTAGAAATAACTCTAATACCAATGTATAGAGTCATATATAGCGGATGCCTCTCAGGCCAAAATTTATTAATTAAAAAACACAACATATTTAGAGTAATTACATTACTAGTTTCACAAGTCCCGATACCCAAAACCCTAGTCCCTAATGAACAACTATAACATGTGTACAATATTTACAGTAACCACCTAATAGACGGGTTACAATATCTTTGTCCTTTAGTGGCAGAGCAGATACAGAGCTATCTCTTGAGGATTTGACTGCTACCTGGGGGAAAGGAAAACATTTGAAAACGCGATGAGCTTGCTAGCCCAGTGAGTGACTTAAGAAAGATAACTGATTCTCATGCAATAGTCTCAATAAAGAGATTAAATTGAAATATAAACTTTTACAGTAACCTTGTACTATTGTATAAACATTTTCCAAGCATAAAACATACAAAGTTGTTTTTATCAGAAAACATTAAAACTGTTTCTTAGTTTAGAATAACCCTGCTGTGGTTAAATCTCAACATCAACTGCTAGTCAAGAGAGAACCCTTTTGCTCAATCTCTGACTGCTAGTCAAGAGAGAACCCTTTTGCTCAATCTCTGACTGCTAGGTTAGAAAGAACCCTTTTGCTCAATCTCTGACTTTAACTACCTGTGCACGTGGCCATACTAAGTACCATCATATCTTAGGTACTTCTGCTCAGATACCTTCTCTAAACTTGTCCTTCAGTATTGAGCTACTCGGATACCTTCTCAACTGCCCTTCGGTATTGTGTTTCAAGTAGAACTAGTCATAAATGACTTTTCTCTTTAAAGCATGTAAAGCATAACGCATAGAAAACATGTCTTTAAAGATATTAGCACATGTTGGGTGTATTTAAACACACATAAGTAGTTTTTCAATAAACTTTTCATACATGCATGCGTTTAAAACATAACTCATGGTTTTGCTTGGAAATTACTTTGTAAAACTAGCTGGCATGAGAATAATCTTTCTTTAAAACATGGTTTCCTTAAAACATTGTAAATATTTAGTCAAATATTTTAGTCACTCACCTTGATCGTCTAGGAACTTTTCTCTCTAGAAGTTCTTTGTCGGGCTACTTTTTGAACCCCTAAAATCCAGATTCAATTTAAAACTCAGATTACTCCTAGTTCTAAACCTTATTTTTAGATACTTCCTTCTACAAACATGCCTTAAAATATCTCAGGAAGCTTACCCCAAAATCAGAGCTTAGAACTCCTCGTGATTTGGCCGAAATCACAAAATCTTCAAGACTGGCCCAAGCTTACCCGACAGCTTGACCCTTCTGTCTTTTCCTGAGCTTCCAGCCAATCCCTTGGAGCTTCTTCTTCTACAGCACTACCCTAAAGACTAGACTCACGTAGCTTTTAGGTGTATTTAAAATCACTCCAAACGCACGAGTATACAGGGAGAACTCCTCATCCCAAGTTGATGCTGTTTCCAAACTTCACTGTCTAACTACGTCTCCTCTTGAAGTTTTATGATCAACGAATAGATTGCTATCAATGCATAGTTTAATCAGCTTTCATGCTCTTCTTAATGCCTTTTGAATTGTGATCTGAAAAGAAGTCCTTGGCCCTCTTTAAAGGCGTAAAAAAACTCACCAAGGCTAACACCTCCTACTTTGCCGCATGTCCAAGTGTCTTTTCCCCACACTATCAACGCAACCTTCAATCATTGCAAATAAGGTGTCTTTCTCTTCATTAGCCAACACAAAATGCTTAAATTTTCAGGTCCTCTTGTGCGTCCACATCATTTTCTTAAGGCTTAAGATTTCTTCCCAACAAGCCACATGTCCGGATGACTACCTTGCATGCGTCCATCCAACCTCATATGCGTTAACCACAAATGCGCATAATTTTCATACAATCAGCACATATTTTACTCACTATATTGGTCACAATATTGAAATAAGGCAACATAAATAACCTTGTATTTCTACAAGCTTATTAGTGCAACGAACGCTTCCGTCACAAAAAAAAAGCTCGAAACGGACCCAAGGGGTTAAAAACTATGAAAAAAAAAAGCCGTGTTGTGCCCAGACGATTTTGCGAACGGACTCGTTTGGTGCCCGAAACGGCCCTCGGGGGCCCGCGCGGCTGCGCCCGGAGGGGCGTTTTTCGTGCGCGAACCTTCCCGTCTGAAAAAAGCGCAAAAACGGACCCAGGGGTTAAGAAGTATGAAAAAAACGCATGTTGCTACACGAATTTTACGAACGGGAGCTTGTTTGGTGTCCAAACCGGCCCTTGGGGCCCGACCGACGGGTGTCGTCGGGTGCCCTTGCTGGGGTGTCGCATGGTTTGGCTGGGTGTGGTCACAAATGGCTTGGCTGGGGTGTCCCTAGCACTGGGGTGTGTCATGTAGGCCACTGAGCCCAATTTTTGTGCTGTGAACCTTCTGTCACAAAAAAGCGCAAAATGGGACCCAGGGTTGTGTTAGAAACATGAAAAAATTCCATGTGTTTAGAAGGTTTTGGGCAACGGAGCGTCGTTGCGTACCTGTAAATGGCCCCTGGGAAGCCCGGGGGGCCCCACTTTTTTTACTCCCGAACCTTCCAGGCATGGAAATGCGCAAAAATGGACATCAGGGGCTAAGAACGATGAAAAAACCATGTGCCAGAACGATTTTGCGAACGGAGCTTCGTTGGTGCCCCAAACGGCCCCCAAGGCCCCGCGGGCTGTGCCAGGGGGCCGTTTTTTTTTTGTGGCACGAACCTTGTGTGAACCCTGGACCCTAATTTCTCTACTTGAGTATGTTCCTACTGAGAATCAGTATGGTGAGTAGGTTGATGGTGAAACTAGTAATGTAATCTGGAGAGAAAAGGGTGAAAAAATTGGAAGAAAGGTGGAATTTGAAAACTTGACTCTTTGGGAAAAAGCTTGGAAAATTGGCTAAGTATGACCCATGCCGTTGAAGCAAGAAATTGACTAAGTGTTTTATTGCATTAGCCTTGATCATTTAGAGGTTTGTTGGGGCATTGAAGGAAGCCGAAGTGTGCCCAGAGAAATGCATGCGGCAGCCAATGTCTTGAGAGTTAGAATAACGCATGCGGTGGCTCAAGTTGCACATCAAAGGCGCTGGACGTTGAACATGATGGTATGTGTGTATGCGGACGAAGGCATGCAGTAGATGGTATTGCCATTGGCTGAAGGAAATGTGTTTGGTAGTATGCGGTGATGCGGTGGAAGGGCATGCGGATGATGCAAGGGCATGCGGTGATACGAAGGCATGCGGTGCAAGGCGTAATTGCGAGGGCAGTGGGATGATGCGATGCGATTCATGCAACGATGGATGGCATGCGGCGATTAGGGGCATGCGGTGATGGAGGCATGCAGCGATGGACGCGGCAGTGGCTATGTGATGGATGTGGCAGTGCTATACGATGGTATGCAGCAATGGATGCGATGGATGTGACAGTGCTATGATGGACGGTATGTGGCAACACTATGCATTGGTGTTGTGCTATGCATTGGACAATGTGCTTATGGCATTGACATCTGAAGGCAATGTGGGTGCATTAGGACAAGTTAGTAAGTATGCGTTGAAGAAACTGTTGGTCATTCTCCTAGTTGAGCACATAGAAGCAAAAGGTAAGCCATGCATATGCGCCCAAAGATGAGCCTTGCGAAGTATCTAGCATAAGTGACCAAGTTGCGTCAATTAGATGCACAAGGAAAGATTGAATGTATGCATGCGCCGGTTGATGGTGTCGGACAAAAGGTAGGTTTGCGGCAATTGGATGGGCGCATTTGTGGTTAACGCATATGAGGTTGGATGGACGCATGCAAGGTAGTCATCCGGACATGTGGCTTGTTGGGGAAGAAATCTTAAGCCTTAAGAAAATGATGTGGACGCACAGAGGCCTGAAAATTTAAGCATTTTGTGTTGGCTAATGAAGAGAAAGACACCTTATTTGCAATGATTGAAGGTTGCGTTGATAGTGTGGGGAAAAAGACACTTGGACATGCGGCAAAGTAGGAGGTGTTAGCCTTGGTGAGTTTTTTTTACGCCTTTAAAGAGGGCCAAGGACTTTCTTTTCAGATCACAATTCAAAGGCATTAAGAGAGCATGAAGCTGATTAAACTATGCATTGATAGCAATCTATTCGTTGATCATAAAACTTCAAGAGGGAGACGTAGTTAGACAGTGAAGTTTGGAAACAGCATTCAACTTGGATGAGGAGTTCTCCCTGTATACTGTGCGTTTGGAGTGATTTTAAATACACCTAAAAGCTACGTGAGTCTAGTCTTTAGGGTAGTGCTGTAAGAAGAAGAAGCTCCAAGGGATTGCTGGAAGCTCAGGGAAAAGACAGAAGGGTCAAGCTGTCGGGTAAGCTTGGGCCAGTCTTGAAGATTTTGTGATTTCGGCCAAATCACAGAGGAGTTCTAAGCTCTGATTTTGGGGTAAGCTTCCTGAGATATTTTAAGGCATGTTTTGTAAGAAAGGAATTCTAAAAATAAAGGTTTAGAACTAGGAGTAATCTGAGTTTTAAATTGAATCTGGATTTTAGGGGTTCAAAAAAAGTAGCCCGACAAAGAACTTCTAGAGAGAAAAAGTTCCTAGACGATCAAGGTGAGTGACTAAAATATTTGACTA
Organism: Benincasa hispida; assembly: GCF_009727055.1. NCBI lineage: Eukaryota > Viridiplantae > Streptophyta > Magnoliopsida > Cucurbitales > Cucurbitaceae > Benincasa > Benincasa hispida. The sequence continues at coordinate 25,537,612 of NC_052359.1, read as the reverse complement.
AATATTTACAATGTTTAAGGAAACCAATGTTTTAAAGAAAGATTATTCTCATGCCAGCTAGTTTTACAAAGTAATTTCCAAGCAAAACCATGAGTTTATGTTTAAAACGCATGCATGTATGAAAAGTTTATTGAAAAACACTACTTATGTGTGTTTAAATACACCCAACATGTGCTATATCTTTAAAGACATGTTTTTCTATGCGTTATGCTTTACATGCTTTAAAGAGAAAAGTCCATTTATGACTAGTTTCTACTTGAAACACAATACCGAAGGGCAGTTGAGAAGGTATCCGAGTAGCTCAATACTGAAGGACAAGTTTTAGAGAAGGTATCTGAGCAGAAGTACCTAAGATATGATGGTACTTAGTATGGCCACGTGCACAGGTAGTTAAGTCAGAGATTGAAGCAAAAGGGTTCTCTTTCTAACCTAGCAGTCAGAGATTGAGCAAAAGGGTTCTCTTTGACTAGCCAGTCAAGAATTGAGCAAAGGGTTCTCTCTTGACTAGCAGTTGATGTTGAGATTTACCAAACAGCAGGGTTATTCTAAACTAAGAAACAGTTTTAATGTTTCTGATAAAAACAACTTTGTATGTTTTTATGCTTGGAAAATGTTTATACAATAGTACAAGTTATGAAAAGTTTTATATTTCAATTTAATCCTCTTTATTGAGACTATTGCATGAGAATCAGTTATCTTTCTTAAGTCACTCACTGGGCTAGCAAGCTCATCGCGTTTCAAATGTTTTTCCTTTCCCCCAGGTAGCAGCAAATCCTCAAGAGATAGCTCTGTATCTGCTCTGCAACAAAGGACAAAGATATTGTAACCGTCTATTAGGTGGTTACTGTAAATATTGTACACCATGTTATAGTTGTTCATTAGGGACTAGGGTTTTGGGTATCGGGACTTGTGAAACTAGTAATGTAATTACTCTAAATATGTTGTGTTTTTTAATTAATAAATTTTGGCCTGAGAGGCATCCGCTATATATTGACTCTATACATTGTATTAGAGTTATTTTCTACAAGAATTATTAGGCAATTATTGTCAACAAAAGGGTTGATAACTGTTGTCGTCATGTCCTTTCCTAACTCAGAGAGTAGTCTGGGATTGGGGTGTGACAGCTTGGTATCAGAGCAAAGGTATTCATAAAACTTAGGAAAAGATTGAGTATAAACTTGGAGATAAGGGGTACATTAGACCCAGTGTGTTGCCTTGAGGAGCACCAGTATTGTTTGGTCAAGAAGAAAATGGTAAATCTTAGATTATGTTATAGACTATAGACAGTTGAATAGGTGACTATTAAAGAATAAGTACCCTCATGCTCATATAGATTGATCTCTTCAATCAGTTAAAGGGAGCCATGGTGTTTATCTAAGATAGATTTGAGATCAGGTTATCACCAGTTGAGGGTGAAGCCCGAGATATATTGGACCTTACGAGATAATAGAAAAGAGTACTACAGGTTGGAAATCTGTGCCTTTCACCTTCAATTGGTGATAGCCTGATCTCAAATTCTATCTTAGAGAATACCGTTGGCCGCCCTTTTAACTGAATCGAAGAGATCATCTATACGAGACAATGGGATACTTAATTTTTAATGGTCACCTATTCAACTGTCTATAGTCTATGCATAATCTAAAAGTACCGTCTTTTATATTCTTACAACAAGACTGGCTCCCTCGGCGACACACTGGGTTTAACGTACACTCTTATTACAAGTTCCTGTACAACTTTTTAAACACCTTCAGTTCTGTTGGTGCAATCCTATATGGTGCTTGGATATAGGTGTTGTACCGGAACTAACCAATAGTAACTCTATTTCCCTTATCAGGTGGTAAACCTAGTAATTCTTCAGGTAAACATCTAAAAATTTTCTGTACGACAGGATAATCCTCAGGTTCTGTTTTCTTATCCTGTGAACTGCTAATAAGAAATAGGCTTCACATCCTTTATTCAACCAGCTTTCCTGCCTTCCACGTGCTGATATTAAACTTCCTGGAAATATTCTTTTACTTCCACAAGGGTTATTTTTCTTTTTTCCCTGGTTTCTAAACACCTATTTCTTTCTTAAAACAATCCATCGTGGCATACGTGTTTACTTTAGACAATCCATTACCTAAAAGATAACATCAAACTCTAGTAATTCTAATGGAAATCAAGTCAACGCAAAACTCTGAAGTTTCCCAAGAATACTTCACAATTCTTGTAATTAACTCATGTACAATAAGAAGTATCTCCTACAACAGGCATAGAGATTAAACAAATCTCATTCTACGCTCAGGCACTTTATCTATATTGTAATGGGCACACCTTGCTGAGATATGAAATGAGTGCAGGTAGCACCAGGATCAAAATAACTGCATAAGCGGTTTTGATTACATAAAGTTATCGTACCAGTTACGACATCCTGGAGTCTCTTCCGCTTCTGGTGTGTCATAGGTGTAATACTCTATACCTATCTGCTACTATTTATGCTATTGGGAGTCGTCAGCTACCCCCTTCTGCACTTAGCTATATTGATCCCACTCACCTCTAGTTTCGATGTTCTAGGTTGGTTTTACAGTCTGGGTAACCTCTCTTTTGCTCATTCCTGTGCTCCGCTGACTTAGCTGAGGACAAATCTTCTGCCTAAAATGGCCAGCTTTGTCCGCACTGGAAACACACATTCCTATTACCATAACATATTCCTGATATGAGCTTACTACAGTTTACCACAAAGTGCTTTCCTCTCTAATACTAGTCTACTGACTCTGCTAACGCGACCTGATACCGATCTACCACTCGGTCCAGCTGCAGGTCTTGACCTCTTTCAAACTTAAACGTTTGTTGGCCCATTGCCTCCAAAGCCTCTTATACCCGATTGTCCAGAGAATGAGGGCTAATCTCTTTACTTCTCATTTTTTCTAGGATTCTAAACTGTTCCTTCACCTGGCTTGGAGTAGCATCTTCCTTCACTACAACTCTGCTCTACCGATAGCGTCTCACTAATTTAGTGAAATTCACATGCCAACATGGATGTAGAAGTAACAGGTTGTATGTATTTTTCTTCTTAGGGCCCATTCTCAAATCTTCTACACCTCTCATTCTTCTTCCGCGTATGATCGGCAAGGCATACTGATATAAACTTAAGTAATCTTTGTTATACTCAGCACACCGTCATTAACTCCTGAGTTAAGGCCTTAATGGAATTCTCGCCTCTTTGCTTTCTTTAAAAGAACTAAGGCTAGTATTTATTCCTCAAATACCTTGTCTGAAACTTGGACCAATCCATAGTTTTCGAAACCATTCTTTCCTAGCCTCTATATGCTTCAACTTCCCACACTTTCACCCCGTTTCTGCAACAAGAATTCACTAACCTCGACCTTAGCGGTCTTAGGGCACCACTAATAACCTTAAAAAATTTTCTCAAATCAAGTCCAACCAGATCTCAACATTTACTGGATCTGTGTTTCCTATTCGAACGTGTGGCTTCTAAAGCTTTCAGCCTCTCGATGCCGAATTTCTTTTCTGATCATTCTGATTTATCTTACACTCGCCGCATCTTTGAATGAATTCTATCAAACACTCGATCTCTCCATTCTAAGGGAGAACATTACCCTTTGGTGTACTGGATTCGTTGCAAAGAGTTGCCCTTCTAGCTTTCTACTACTGAGTCCTCTGCCCTCTTTTCCTGCTTTGGATCTCCTGGGTTTTCGTCCTAAACTTTAGGACCATCGTCGACTGGTAGGCGTTATACATTCCAACTCCTCAGTCTGCTTTGCTCGCTTGCCAAACTTCTCCTCAGCAATCTTTGCCTAATTATTTAAGTACACAGTTAGGGGACTTATCTATGGGACTTCATGCTAATGGCATAACTCTCGTCTTTCACCCATAATCCTTAATGCTTTATACTACTAAACTAGCATTCAGCCTTTCCCAAGTTTACGTAATAACCTTTGCTACTGATACCAAGCTGGTATTTAGCTAACTCTTTAACTTTCCCAAAAACTTATGCTCTGATACAAGCTGTTCACACCCCCACTCCAGACCACCCCTCTTAGCCTTAGAGAAGGGCGTTGACTGACAATTATCAACACCTTTGGCTGGTAATACTTATCTGGCTTTAATAACCATCTTGTGAAATAACACTGATAAAAAA
>NC_052359.1:25510454-25533446 GCF_009727055.1 Benincasa hispida | reverse complement strand
GAGTATGCGGTGTGATGCGGTGGGAAGGGCATGCGGAGTGATGCAAGGGCATGCGGTGATACGAAGGCATGCGGTGCAAGGTCTAATGCGAGGGCATTGTGATGATGCGATGCGATTCAATGCAACGATGGATGGCATGCGGCGATTAGGGGCATGGCGGTGATGGGGCATGCAGCGATGGACGCGGCAGTGGCTATGGATGGATGTGGCAGTGCTATTACGATGGTATGCAGCAATGGATGCGATGGATGTGACAGTGGCTATGTGACGGTATGTGGCAACACTATGCATTGGTGTGTTGCTATGCATTGGACATGTGCTATGCATTGGACATCTGAAGCATGTGGGTGCATTAGGACAAGTTAGTAAGTATGCGTTGAAGAAACTGTTGGTCATTCTCCTAGTTAGCACATAGAGCAAAAGGTAAGCCATGCATATGCGCCCAAAGATGAGCCTTGCGAGTATCTAGCATAAGTGACCAAGTTGCGTCAATTAGATGCACAAGGAAAGATTGAATGTATGCATGCGCCGGTTGATGGTGTCGGACAAAGGTAGGTTTGCGGCAATTGGATGGCTAAGAAATACAACAATTATAAATTATCGCAATTACACCCACTAACATCATCAAGATGGTGGAAAAGGATATTTCTACTCTGTTTTGCAGGAGACCACGTCACCGCTTGCGACCAAGGCTCAAGACGAACTGAACAACGCATCTCCATTACATTGTGCCCGTCAATCAACAAGGAAGAGATGATTAACGCAAATGATGGCGCAATACGACAGTCAATCCAGAGCTAAACTTCAACCGCATGCGGTAATTAAAACAATGCTGCATTCGAGCACCTGATCGAAAGATGCAGCTGAGCAATGCAAATGCAGAGGATTGTGACACGTGTACAACTAGCCGTTGTGCATAATTGACGGTCTGATTGCATAACAGAAGGAATAATTATCCCACCATCTTCGAAATTTCCATAACAATAAGTGGGGTCCACAAGCCAAGAGTCAAAGCTTTTCACTTATAAATACCCCCATATAATTCAGTGAAAAATATACTTGATACGAGGGCTAATTGATGCTAAATTATTGAGAGAGAGGCTGAGCTGAGTACTGATCGGAAGAAATCCGGGATGAGAGGTGAGTCTCAGTGCGATTCTGCCAAATCCCCACCACGAAGCTCTACACTTAGATCCCTACTACCGGTTGTGCAAGCCTGAGAGGGAAGTTCATCCTTCCACACGACCCATCCACGCCGGCAAGCACATCTCCATTCAAATCAATGCCAAGACGTTGGCGCTTATTTGTATTTGTTTTTAACTCTATTCATCAACTGTATTTCATCTTCTTAATCTCTTCATTCACAAATCATGTATCAGACGCTAAGTAGTTTTTTGAATGTCTTGATCATTTCCGTTTCCACTTTTCTGTCTATTTCCATTACTCCATTAATCGTTTTCTCCATGAAGTTTTCTTAATCCCTTGGTAATTAATATTGATTAAACGAGTAACCTAATCTGTGCTAAAGAGAATGCATTTAGCTAAGGCATACTAGACGGCATCTTCACCTGTGAGAGCAAAAGTGAAGATGCCATTCTAATCTATCGAAAGAAGGTTAGAAGAATGAGTTAACTAAAGCAAGTAGTACTTCCAGACATGGAAGCAACCTTGTGTTCATTACGTTCGTCCCTGTTTCACCAAAGAGATGTGGGAACGCGGCCGATCACCGAGAGGTGTATGTCGAGGGAAAGGCAGAACCGTACTTATACCTTTAACGCAATTAAGGAACTTGCATTGTTTATATTAGTTGTCTTTTCTATTTCTGCTCCACACACAAGACTTGCCACCACATACACGATCTTTGTATAATCTTCACAGTCAGCCTCAGCCTCAGTATCTTGTATCATGAAACCTATATCTTGTATCATCTTAGCTTAGGTTTATTTTATTGCAATTTACTTTACTATCGCATCTTTACCGCTTTACTTTATTTTGTCAAATGTTTTACTTTTATAAAATTGAAAAAACCCTGGTCGCATATATCACAAACAAAACGCAATAACCTCAAACAGTCCCTGTGTTTGACCTCGGATCACACCAAAAAACTTGCGATGGAATTATACTTGGTTCCAACGCAAGGAAACTTGTGACAACGCACAACATACTACAAGAACATTCATTAATAACACATATCTAGAAGTAGTATCGCATAAATTGAATCAAGTCAGGTCAAATTGTATATCATTAGACTTGTATCTTGCGTGCATTGTATATCATATCTTAAAGACTCATCCTTAGCGTTCAATAATTTTATTTTGTAGCTTAGGATAGAAATATGTGTTGTCACGCACAAAAATTGGGCCTTGTGGCCCTGCCCCACGACACCCCAACCAAGCCATACGACACCTCAGTGTGGCTCCGGGGGCCGTTTGGGGCACCATACGAGCTTCGTTCGTAAAACCGTCTGGCACATGCCTTTTTTTCGTACTTCTTAACCCCTGGGTCCGTTTTCACTCATTTTCGCGCCGGAAGGTTCGCGCACAAAAAGTGGGCCCCACGATCCCGAGGGCCGTTTGAGGCACCAAACGAGCTCCGTTCATAAAACCGTCTGGCACACGATTTTTTATCATCATTCTTAACCCCTGGGTCCATTTTTGTGCTTTTTTGTGACGGAATGTTCGCAGACAAAAAAGGCCCCTCGGCGCAGCCCGTTGGCCGTTTCGGGCACCAAACGAGCTCCGTTCGTAAAATCATCTGGCATACAGCTTTTTTTCATCATTCTTAACCCCCGGGTCCATTTTTCGTGCATTTTCGTGTCGGAAGGTTCGGTAGCAAAAAGTGGGCCCCGAAGGCCGTTTTAGGCACCAAACGAGATCCATTCCCAAAACCGTCTAGCACACGGCTTTTTTTTCATAGTTTTTAACCCTAAATGTGTTCACACATGCGGAAGAAATTTTAGGTCGGAGGCACTTAACTACATCAATTTTAGAAAATGAAAGCATGCTGTTCAAATACCGTAAACAGAGAGCAGAATTTGTACCAACCTTTTTGAAGACTAATTCAACAACTCCCTTTGATTCCTTTGCTCACAAACAGTGTGTGGACCACATCTAGTGTCTTCCCTACTATTCTCCGGGCCAAGAATGACTTGTGGAAGTCTATAGAGATAGGGAATGGGAAGGGAATGCTTGAAGGTTCAAGCTCTAGAGAGATATATGAAGGTAGGTGAGTTCAAGACCAAATTCCAACAGCATAACAGTATGGAAATGGTTGTGTTCAACTCTCAATCTAATTCTACTTCTATTTATAGAGTGAATCCATGCATCAAGAAGCCTTAAGATGCAAGACACATGGTGGAGATGCAAGCAATAGTGGATTCTAGGTGTTCATGTAACATTACATGTAAGAGTGCATGGATGAGTTGTTTTTCCACTTTGAATCACCATGTATAAGTAGGATTCCAACAAAATCCACTATCCTTGATCCAAAATCTGATTTTAGCTTTCATTTTAATTTTAATTTCAATTCTAAATTGAAATTAATTTTTGGTAATTAATTTGAAACTTTTCCAATTAATTTCATATGATTAATCAAATTAATCATTCTAACCTTGTGCAATCCATTATATATGAATCCTTATTCATGTATATAGTATTTAAAACACTTTTAAATACTTTATCTCTCATTTAATAATTTAATTCATAATTAAATTATTGTGTCAAACACAATTGACAATAATACCCTTTCCCGATTTTGAACGATTCAAAGTTTCCTATCGAATTGTTCTAGGCTTTATTTCTGATATGAGCTAGTAGGGGGACCTAATGGACCTACAGATCATGGGCTCCAACGATTCGAGGTTAACATCTAATCTCATTAACCAAGCTAACCAACATTCGTTAACTACCGGGACACTCCACTATAGCCCAGTAGTTGCTCTCCCCTCACCAGAGATATATTTCCGTCCACTTGATATAACCATGTTCAGTAAGTCGATCCTTCACAGGATGTTCGTAGCTATAGCCGGGTCAAATGTCCGTTTTACCCCTATAATACTTCTTGTTCTTTAAGTTCCACTAATCCTTTAATGAACAATCGGTTTGTGGTCCAACCATCAAATCTAAGTCCCTCTCGAGCCAAGGAGAGGGTGGGGCCCCTTGTTCAAGTCCTGGAGTTAGTACTTAAGGGAACTACCTCTCTACTATCCCTGAAATGGGTAGGAGCAAATTCCGTCTTGCGAGACTATGTCCCCAGCTATCTATCCGATCTTATCCCCAAAATGGTAGGCTTGTTGAGTCGGCGATGTCTGGCCACTCTCACNCCCTTGTTCAAGTCCTGGAGTTAGTACTTAAGGGAACAACCTCTCTACTATCCCTAAAATGGGTAGGAGCGAATTCCGTCTTGGGAGACTATGTCCCTAGCTATCTATCCGATCTTATCCCCAAAATGGTAGGCTTGTTGAGTCGGCGATGTCTGGCCACTCTCACCCATGCAGATCAAAGGATAATCTCGTATAAACAAGAGTTCACAGTTAGCTCAGGATTAAGATCGAGTTACCTAGGTCATCTTATGAAATAGTCAGTTTCTTCAGTAAACGGCATTATAAAGAGAAAGTGACTAATTTCGCAGTCCTGTCTTATGCAAACTCATTGCATAGGACGCCCCCACTCACATGTCTCTACACGAACGATTTAGGATCTCATCGTTTGTACTTAATACAAAGTGGGCCGCGTCCATAGTGTCCCCAGGATAAGGTACTCAACCCTATCCTTAAACTATTGACAATTTTGCCTATATACTTGAACTTGATCCTATGATATTTCTATACATATAGTTCGAGTATTCATGTTATAGCCAAGGATATTAGTTTATTGGATTTAGGTTATAATTTCAATAACAACTTTATTAAAAAACAAAATAGAATATGTTTATTAATTTACAAACTACGAGTTTTAGGACATAAAATCCAACAAACCCCTGGGTCCGTTTTCGCGCTTTTTCGTGACAGAAGGTTCGTGCACAAAAATTTGGCCTCGTGGCCCTTCCCCATGACAACGTAGCTAAGCCATGCAACACCCCAGCAAGGCACCGTGACACCCCCGTGAGTCCCTAGGGGCCATTTCGGGCACCAAACGAGCTCCGTTCGCAATATCTTCTGGCACATGCCTTTTTTTTCATAACCCCTGGGTCCGTTTTTGTTCATTTTCGCGCCAAAAGGTTCGGGCACAAAAAGTGGGCCCCACGGTCCCAGGGGCGGTTGCTCGGCACCAAACAAGCTACGTTCGCAAAATCGTCTGGCACACGAATTTTTATCATCATTCTTAACCCCTGGGTGCGTTTTTGTGCTTTTTCGTTGTGAAGCTCGAATTTCCACTTTCTCTACTTAAGCAGGTGGTTAAAGGATTAACTAGGTGAAAGTTTAATTCTATGTTAAAGTGAAGGAAATTTCTAAGTGTTGAATAGATTTTCCTTGAGTAGTTTGAGATAAGCCTTATCTAGTAAAAATTATGTTAAGTATAATGCCAAAAAGGAACTATGCATTGGAAGCCAAGGCAAAAATGACTAAGTATTTGACAATGCGTTAGCCATGAAGCTTTTAGAGGTTATTTGGGGCGTTGAAGGAAGCCAAAGTGTGGCCAAGTGAAACGCATATGGCAGCTAATGTCTTGAGAGGTTAGAGCAACGTATGCGGCAGCCAATGGATGCGATGGATGCGATGGTTGCGGCAGTATTACGTGCGCATGCAGCGTGATGGATTCGATGGATGCGATGGATGCGGTGCGAGGGCATATGTGCCGATGCTACGCATGCGGTAATGCTAAGGTGTGTGGCCGAAGGTATGCGTCGATGGTATACGGCAGCACTATGCATTGGTGTCACACGGTGATGCTATGCGTCAATGCTATGTGGCAACACTATGCATTGATGTCATGCGGCGATACTATGCGTTGGTGTCATGCGGCGGTGCTATGCGCTGGTGGTATACGGCGGCCTTGCTACGCGAGAGTATGAAGCTGAGGGCATGCGGTGATGCGGCCTATGGTGTGCGGCCGATGGTATGCATGTATGCGGCCAAAGGAATGCATTGGTAGTATGCAATGGCATGCGACGATGGATGCGATAGATACAATGGATGTAGCGGCCTTGCTAAAGTATGAGCTAGACGATGGAACAAGCTAAGGTGGACGCATGGTGATTTATCCTTGCATATCTAAGGCTTGCGGTAATAAGGTTCATGAGGTTGGTTGCATTGGTCATAAGAGATGCGTTAGCAAGAACATAGGTGATGGTGAGCTATGCCTTGAGGTGTTTAGTTGAGAACCAAGTTGACCCAAAGGTTGCTTTGCGTTGGTGATGTGCTATGTGTTGGACATTCGAGGGCATGTGGGCACATAGGACAAGGCAAGTAGTATGCATTGAAAGAGTGTTGGTCATTATCCTAGTTGAGTGTATAGGGCAAAGGTAAGCCATGGGGTAGAAGGCATGCGACCAAAGAAGCGCCTTGCAAGCATCTAGTATATGTGACCAAGTTGCATTGATGGGATACGCAAGGTAAGGATTTCGTTAATTGGAAATGGCATAATTGAGGTTACTGAGTCACATATGGGGAAAGTTGCTAGGCAGTAATGGCTTGAAGGGTGACACCGCAAGGGCACAAACATGGGATGGACACATTCAAGGTCGTCATCCAGACATGTGGCTTGTTGAGAAGAAATCTTAAGCCTTAAGAAAATGAGGTGGACACACAAGAAGACATGCAAAATTGAGCATTTTTTGTTGGCTAATGAAGAGGAAGACACCTTAGATTGCGATGATTAAAGGTTGCATTGATAGTGTGGGGAAAAGACACTTGGACATGCGGCCAAGCAGAAGGTGTCGACCTTGGAGAGTTTTTGGACGCCTATAAATAGGGCCAAGGACTTCTTTTCAGATCACAATTCAAAAGACATTAAGAAGAGTGGGAAATTTGATTAAACCTTGCATTGATAGAAAATCTATGAGTCAGTCATAAAAACTACAAGAGGAGACGCAGTTAGGTAGTGAAGTCTGGAAATAGCATCAACTTAGGACGAGGAGTTCTCCCAGTATACTCTTGCGTTTAGAGTGATTTCAAAGCGACATGAAATCTCCGCGAGTCTAGTTTTCAGGGTAGGGCTTCCAAAGAATAAGCTTCAAAGGATCAGGCTGGAAACTGAGAAAAATACAGAAGGGTCAAGCTGTTGGGTAAGCTTGGGCCAATCTTGAAGATTTGAATATTTCGGCCAAACCACGAGGATTTCTGAGCTCAGATCTTAAGGTAAACTTTCTGAGACATTGTAGAGCATGTTTACAGAAGGAAGTATCACGAGATAAGTCTTAGAACTATGAGTAATCTAAGCCTTAAATTGAATCTGGATTTTAGGGGTTCAAAAGGGAGCCCGAGGTTAACAAAGAACTTCTAGAGAGAAAACTTCCTAGATGATCAAGGTGAGTGACTAACATATTTGACTAAATATTTACAATGTTTTAAAGAAACCATGTTTTAAAGAAAGATTATTCTCATGCCAGCTAGTTTTACAATGTGATTTCCAAGCAAACCATGAGTTATGTTTTAAACGTGTGCATGTATGAAAAGTTTATTGAAAAGCTATTTATGTGTGTTTAAATATACTCAGCATGCGTTAGCATCTTTAAAGACATGTTTTCTATGCATTATGCTTTACATGCTTTAAAGAGAGTCATTTATGACTACTTCTACTTGAAACGCGATACCGAAGGACAGTTGAGAAGGCTTATGCTATGCGTTGGTGATGTGCTATGCGTTGGACATAATCCTAGTTGAAGTGAGGCATTCTCCCCCTTTAATAGGCATTTAACCCTTCTCCTTTGCCCGACACCTCTTCCCTTGATCAAATCCAAGTGTTTTCCTTAACTTCTGCTAACTCCCAGGCTCTTCCACCTTCTGTTTGAGGTGTCTTCACCTTACACTAACAACGCATCCTCCCCATCAACGCAATCTTAAGTGTCCTCCTCCTCCATAGCCAACACTTGAGGCTTAACTTTGCATGTCTGCTCGTGTACCCACCACATTTTCTTAAGGCCTAAGACTCCTTCTTAGCAAGCCACGTCTAGATGACGTCCTTAGATGCGTCCATCCTTCATATGCGTTTGTCCCACTTCATATGTGGTCATCTAGCCATGAATGCGCCCATCCAACTTCATATGTGTTCAACTAGGGTAATGACCAACACCCTTTCAACGCATACTACTAACCTTGTCCTATGTGCCTACATGCCCTCGCATAGCACATCACCACGCATAGCACCTTTGGGTCAACTTGGTTCTCAACTCAACACCTCAAGGCATAGCTCATCATCACCTAGGTTCTTGCTAATGCATCTCTTATGACCAACGCAACCAACCTCATGAACCTTATTACCGCAAGCCTTAACAACGCAAGGACAAATCACCATGCGTCCACCTTAGCTCATTCCATCACCTAGCTCATACTTTAGCAAGGCCGCCGCATCCATCATATCCATCGCATCCATCGCCACATGCTATCACATACTACCAACGCATTCCCTCAGCCGCATACATGCATACCATGGGCCGCATCATCGCATGCCCTCGGCCACACACTCTTGCGTAGCAAGGCCACTGCATGCCACCAATGCATAGCACCGTTGCATGACATCAATGTATAGCGTTGCCACATAGCATCACCATGTGACACCAACGCATAGTGTTATCGTATACCGTCGACGCATATCTTTGGCCGCACAATGCATAGCACCATCGCATGATGCGAACGCATAGTGCTACCGTATACCATCGACGCATACCCCCATTGTCGCATGCCTCCATCGACGTATCCTCCATCATCTCATGCCATCCATCACTGCATTCTCCATTGTTGCATGCTCCATCGTCGCATTCTCCGTCGCCGCATGCTCCATCGTCATATGCTACTAACGCATCCCTTCGACCGCAAACCATCGACCGCATACTTTCGCGTAGCAACACCGCATGTCCTTGCCGCATCATAGTACTACCGCAACCATCGCATCCCATGCGTTGTTCTAACCTCTCAAGATAGTGGCTGCCGCATGCATTGTTCTTGGCCATACTTCATCCTTTCTCCATGCCCAAATAACCTCTCAATACTTCATGGCCAATGCATGGCACCACACCAACGCCTTGTCCAACACTTAAGTCATTTTTCTCTTTAGCTTCCACCGCATGGTTATACTTAGCCAAATTTTCACTAGTTATGACTTATTTCCGAAGTTATTTAACAAATCCTTTTAATCATTTAGAATTTTCCTGCTCTTAATCTCAAGATCTAACTCATTCTTAGTTGATCTCTTTTATTTCCTGCCATGAAAGGGAAAATTGAATCCCGAGTTTCATAAAACCAAGCTTGGAAGGATTACTAGTTTTAAAGGTACTTGGGAATGGAACCTATGTAAAGTTTAAATAAAACTTATGTAATTAAATAAAGTTGAAAAAGGATGAGATAAATGAATAAGAGATGTTTACGGTATTGCTTTAAATTTCGAGGACGAAATTTTCTTAAAGGGGGGTAAATGTGAAACCCGGAATTCCAGTTTCCCTTTTAAGCAGGAAATAAAATAGATTAACTAAGTATGAGTTAGATCCTAAGATAAAGAGTTGGAAAATTCTAAGTGTTTAAGTAGGATTTGTTAAATAGCTTTGGAAATAAGCCATAACTAGTGAAAATTTGGTTAAGTATAACTATGCATTGGAAGCTAGAAAATTGACTAAGTGTTGTCCATGCATTGGCCTTGCTCATTTAGAGGTTATTTGGGGCATTGAAGGAAGCCAAAGTGTGGCCAAGAGAAACGCATGTGGCAGCCAATGTCTTGAGAGGTTAGAACAACGCATGCGGCAGCCAATGTCTTAAGAGGTTAGAACAATGCATGTGGTGCGATGGATGTGATGGATGCGGCAGTGCTATGCAAGGCATGCGGTGCGAGGCCATGCGATGATACTACATGAGGGCATGCAGTGCGAGGACATGCAGTGTGAGGGCATGCGGTGATGCTACGCATGCGGTAATGCTACACATGCAGCAATGCTACGCATGCGGAGATGTTACGCATGCGGCAATGCTAAGGTGTACGGCCGAAGGTATGCATCGATGATATACGGTAGCACTATGCGTTGGTATTATACGGNACTATGCGTTGGTATTATACGGTGGTGCTATGCGTCGGTGCTATGCAACAATGCTATGCGTTGATGCTCGCGGCAACATTATGCATTAGTAGTATGCAGCAACAGTGTTAGGCGATGAACTACGCGGTGGTAAGACGAGCCAGGATGGATGCATGCACCAGTTGGTGGTGTTCGGACATAGGAATGTTGCGGCAATTGGATGGGTGCATTTATTGGATGGGTGCATTTATGGCTAGATGACCGCATATAAAGGTGGACGAAAGCATACGAGGGTGGATGGACGCATGCAAGGACGTCATCCAGACATCTGGCTTGTTAGGAAGGAGTCTTAGGCCTTAAGTAAATGAGGTGGGTGCACGAGAAGACATATAAAGTTAAGTCTTAAGTATTGGCTATGAAGGAGGAGGACACTTAAGATTGTGTTGATATAAGGGATGCGTTGATAGTGTAGGATGAAGACACATCAAACAGGAGGTGGAAAAGGCTGGGAGTTGGCAGAAGATAAGGAAAACACTTGGATGTGATCAATGGAAGAGGTGTCGGGCAAAGAAGAAGGGTTAAATGCCTATCAAATAGGCAGAACACCTTACTTCAACCCACACATTAGTTAAGTACATAAAAACTACAAAGAAAGGAAAGAATAAGAGATATTCGAAGGAGGGAAGGCAGTGTTCGTGCGGAGGTACAAGCAAAGGTGCCGAAGGGAATAGGGTTGTACGGGCAGACGCATAGGCTAACTTCAAACAAGAAGCTTTTCCAAATTACTCGTGTAAATTAGGTGATTTTTGGACCAAAAGATTCTAAATTAAATGTATTTTCGGTGTGAGGGCTACCTTAACATAATTCTAACTCTAAGGTTGTCAAATTCAAGGAAAACCAAGAGGTGCTCACCAGTGAAGAGGCTGTTAGGCCAGGAGGAATAAACTTGAGACTCGAAACTTTCGCCAAGGAATTTCAAGGCGAAACTTTAAGGGTCCAACGAAGGAACAAGGGAAATCAGGTGAATTGGGAAGAAAGATCTTGGTAGGTTACTGTGAGTGGTAACTTCTTTTACTCTTTTAAGCATATTTGAATTGATATACTGTAGTTTATATTATGAGATGAGTAGGACGTTGGGATGGTTAAGGTGTCTGTGGACCTAGAGCCTGAGCCCAAAATTAATCCTTACAGGATGGTTAGGGGACCGAGGAGTCTAGTTCCTGAGCCTGTGGGATAGAAAACCTTGAATGGGATGGTCAAAGGGTCGACGAGCCTAGCTTCTGAGCCCATGAAAGGGTGAACTATATGCACATAGGTTGATATTTTTAGATATGAAATGTTAACCATCTACCGTGTGTGTAGGTGGGTTTGTGAAAGCTTCATGGTATGGTGGAGGTTTGTGTTGGAACCTCGTGATAATTCTTGTAAAAGACTGGTACTTGTGATACCACTCACTGAGCTTTGTAAAGCTCATGGTTTGTTTTCTGTGTTTCTCTCGTAGGTAGCAGAAGAGCCCAGATTGCGACATTGGTCAAGGTTTGCCACAAGTCTAGAAATAGTATTAAATGGGATTGGTAGTCGGATTAGTGTCCATGTAAATGTAACTTGAATTTGTAAACTAGTTTGTCTAAGTAAAGCATGTAATATACTTTTTCCGTTGCTGTTATAAGTAAGGTTATAACAGGAAACTAGTATGTTAACCAAAGTAGCATCAGTTAATATCATGCCTCTCCTCGGGCTCAGGAGTGTGAGCTCGAGGTGAGGTGTGACACTATGCGTCAAGGACATCCGAGGGCATGTGGGCATATAGGACAAGGCTTGAGCAAATGGTATGCGGTGGAAGAGGGTTGGTCATAATCCTAGTTGAGCGTATAGGGAAAAGGTAAGCCATGCGGTAGAGGGCATGCGACCAAGGAGGAGCCCTGCGAGCGTCTAGCATATGCGACCAAGTTGCGTCAATGGGATGCACAAGGTAAGGTTGGATGCACGCATATGAAGATGGATGAATGCATATGAGATTGGATGGACGCATTCAAGGTCGTCATCCGAACATGTGGCTTGTTAGGAAGAAATCTTAAGCCTTAAGCAAATGAGGTGGATGCATGAGAAGACATGCAAATGTGAGGGCTATGTGTTGGCTAAAGGAAGAGGAAGACACCTTGGGTTGTGATGACATAAAGATTGTGGTAATAGTGTAAGGAAAAGACACTTGGACATGCGGCCAAGTAGAAGGTGTTGGCCTTAGAGAGATCTTGGACGCCTATAAATAGGGCCAAGGACTTCAGACCATAACTCAAATTCTCTTCAAAGGACATTCAAAAGAGTGTATGAAGGCTGATTGGGAGAATACTATGTGTTTATGGAAGAACGCATGTGTTGGTAGCAAGACCATGCGTTGGTCAAGAGGTTCCAAGAGGGAAAGATGTTGTCGAATAGGAAGGTCTTGAGGTAGCATCAACTTGGGACGAAGAGTTCTCCCAGGATACTCATGCGTTTAGAGTGATTCTAAAGCCACCTAAAATCTATGAGAGTCTAGTTTTTAGGATAGTGTTGTCAGAGAAGAAGCTCCAAGGAATCGGGCTAGAGAATGAGGAAAAGACAGAAGGGTCAAGCTGTCAGGTAAGCTTAGGTCAGCCTTGATGTTTTGATGATTCCGGCCAAACCACAAGGATTTCTGAGCTAAGATTTTGAGGTAAGCTTTCTGAGACATTCTAGAGCATATTCGTAGAAGAAAGTAACTCGAGATAAAGCCTAGAACTATGAGTGATCTGAGCATTGATTTGAATCTGGATCATAGGGTTCAAAAGAGAGCCCGAGGTGATCAAGGAACTTCTAGAGAGAAAGGTTCCTAAACGATCAAGGTGAGTGGTACTTTCCTTTAAGTCTTAAAGCATATCTTTTAGAGTAAATTTTATATGCTTATGTTATGAATGAGTATCTAGCATGAGAGATGAGATTATGTGATCAGGATGGTCAGGGGTCAATAGACCTAGTTCCTGAGTCCGAAAGCAAAACCTCATGGGATGGTCAAGGGACCGAGAGGTCAAGTTCCTGAGCTTGTGGGAGGATCCTCGTATGGGATGGTCAGAGGGCCGATGGACCTAGCTTTTGAGCCCATATAGGAGACAGAGGGAACGAAAATAGTAAGAGTTGTATTTAATAACAGTTAACTATCTACCGTATGTGTAGGCAGAGAATAAACTCATTCTAAATAGTTATCGGTTTAGTTATCTACCATGCATGTAGATAGAATTGAGAACAGACTCATTCAAGACTGAGGTTTGAATGTAACCTCGTATTTATGATATGCTTGCTATTATGAGTTGAAATAGACTCTAGAAGTTGCTTACCACTCATGGAGCTTTGTGAAGCTCATTATGTTATTTCATGTTTTTCTTCCCAGGTAGCGAAAGGTGAGGAGTTCCAGGGTGTTGCTAAGGTCAAGGTCTGCCACAAGCCACAGTTACACTTCCGGAGTTTTACAGTTATTGTTGTAAACTTTGTTGTTAAGTCTTGGAGTTGTATAAATTTACATTGTTGTAATAAAATGGGCCTACTTAATCAACTGTTGTCTATCTCCTTGACTTAAAGTTTACTGAGAGTACAGAGGTTCAGTTAGGCAATAAGAATCACAAAAGGATGATATTCTGTAGTCCCCCATGCCTCTCCTCAGGCTCAGGAGTGCGGGCTCGGGGCAGGGTGTGACACAAAGCATCAAACCAGTTATATTTTAATTATCACACATATTAAAAAAAATAACATTCACACTATTATATCTAAAATAGGATTTTGTTAGTTTCGTTTTCATTTAGAAAATAAATATAAAAATATATAAAAATATATATATGTTCATAAATATGGAAACAAAGTCCTAATTCTAAATGTGGAAAGAGGGAAAGAAATACCTTTAAATAACCTGCGAAGGAAAAAATTTAAATACATAATCTAAATATTTAGATTTTAAAATTAAATAGATATGAGAACGGTCGAAGGAAAACAATTGCAGTGATAAAATATTTGTTATTATATTTCATTCATTATTTAAGAGATTGAGCCCATTTTATTGAGTTCGACCAACCATCAGTATGGTCTTATAGACAATATTAAAAAAGAAAAAAAAAACTCTCAACTTATTATTATTTTAAAAAGAAAAAAAGAAGAAAAATTTTTATGAATGAAAAAATCTAAAAAACATTTACATTTTGTAGTAAAAAAATTCAAAAGTGTTTTTTATCTTTGGAACTTTTTGCTATAAAATGTAAATGTTTTTAAATATTTTTTATATTTAAAAAGACTTCAATAATTATATATCAACTAAAATTGTGAAATTGTTTTGGATTGATTATGAAAATGAAATTTAAAAATTAATCTTAAACATAGCCTTATTCATAAAAGGCATTTTTAAAAAAAAGAAATCATTTTCTCAGTTTTTCTTTTCATTTCATTACCATTTCAATTTCTCTTTTTAATAAACAGCCATTTGTTATATATGATGTGAAACTCGGATTTCCATTTTCCCTATTTAAGTAAGTGATTAAGGGATTAACTAGGTGAAAGTTAAATTCTATATTGAAGGAAGGAAATTTCTAAGTGTGGAATAGATTTTCCTTGAGTAGCTTTGAGTTAAGCTTTAATTGATGAAAGTTGGCTAAGTATAACTATGTGATGGATATGTTGGAGGGTGGTATGCGGTTGAAGGATTTCGAAGGTGATGCATTGGGGTGGCACGAGGGTCGGTTGTGCAAAGGGCATGTGAGGATGCAAGGGTATGCAAGGACGCGAGGCAAGGCATGCATCGATGCCATGCGCCCAAGCACCCATGCCAAGCGCCCATATGTCGATGCCAAGCGCCCATATGTCGATGCCCAGCGCCCATGCCAAGCGCCCATGCGTCGATGTCCCAGTGTCACAATCGCTCTTTCGGAAGCTTTCTCTTAGCGATTGTGCGGCACTTGTTCCCGCTCACGAACAAGCCAGCCAACTCGATTACGGACTGCCGATGGCACACGAGTGCCCCTTGCAACCTCCACCCCCGTTTAGGGAAAACGGTTTTAGAAAACGGGTTTGAAAAAGGTTTTCGTAAGAAGATTTGTGAGGGTGAATAAGAAAAGAAAGATTGTAGTAGACTAGAAAGCAATAAGCAACAACAACGGCTTTATAGAGTACTACTCCGGGTATGAGGAAATGATGGTTAGTCTTATCCCATATAGTGCATTCTGAACAAAAGCCAACTGGCGCCCTTGCATATGCAAAAGGGCAAGTGGTCACTTACAATGAAAATGTAAAGAAAGCAAGCTAACTAAACTAATACATACAGGACATGAAAATATGCTAGAAGGGGTTGGATTGGGCATGCGCCATGGGCAACAGGCCCTGGACAAGCATGACCGTTACATTCTCCCCCACTTAATTGGTTGACGTCCCGTCAACCGACCTTGTTCAAATTTGCGATGGCCGGAGCTGCATTTCTTCAAGTCTTCGGCCCGCTCCCAACTGATCTTCTTATCGGGGAGATCCTTCCATTCACCAAGAACTCTGTCAGTCTCGTCTGGGTCTCTCCACTACGGCGCGTACGTTTACCCAAGATTTGTGAACTTCTTTCTCAGCAAAATCTTCATCGTGACTGATGGGCGCCTTAGCATGGTTCCGCTGTCCATCCTGGGTTCGGGGTGATAGGCTTCGAGAGGTTCACACGATGACAGAATGAATCTTTCATCGATAGGGTACTGAACCCTATATGAGTTCTTCCGACCTTTTCAATTACCTCCACTGGACCTTCATATTTCCTACTAGCCGTTGGTCTCTCTGGCCTCGGAACTGAACACTGTCCGGTCGTAGCTTGATCAGGACCTTTGTCCCCAGCTTGAAACTCAAGGGCCTCTGCTTCTTTACCCAGCCCATTTCTTCACTCTCTTTGATGCTCTTTCTAGGGTAGGCGCGAGCTATTCCAGGGGTTTTGCTCCATTCTTTTAGTGACGTTATGTGTCTGAGGACTTTTGCCTGCATAAGGTGGTCCACCAAGTGTGGCCTGGAGTGGCTGTGTCTGTCGCACACTTCGAGGGCCGCCTTTCCGATCGCGGAACTCTGGGATATTGAAGCTAAGCTGAGCCATACCTAACAATCGTCTGATGTTTTCGCAGCCCAGCCAATTTGGGCGGGGCCATCTGATATGCCTTCCTAGAGCAGGCGGCTTTGCCCCTGGCAACAACTCGACTCATGGTCAATCCCCCTTCGTGGGGTAGGACTTGGGGCAAGCTTCTCGGCCTGACGTCCGATACTCTTCAAGGACAAATAGATCGTCTTGGGGGACTTCCTCTTCAGTGGACTCAACGATTCTACTGGATGGTCATGAACGTGGGTTTCGTCGTGGGCCGGGCCCCTCTTCAATTGGAGGGCTGAGATCATTCTCACTCATTTGGCCGCTTGATACTGGCTTGGACTACGGTCGGTGTAGATCCGGTAATAGACTATAGCATTTGGCGAGGGGCACTGGTATGACTTTATGTTCAAGTAGGAATTCCATCCCGATACCACATCAAAATCATCCATCTTGACCAATCACGAAGTCGACGAGGCCTTCTAGTCTCCTAACTTTACCGGAGTTCTCTTCGCTATCCCCGAAATCGGTAGGGCTGCGGAATTCACAGCTTTTCATCTTTCCTGCATCTTCTTTCCCAATTCAAGTTCAGGCGCGAGCTTCCGTTTCCCCGCCATGAAGTTATGGGTAGCCCCAGAGTCAACCATATGGTTTTGGCCGATCTTTGGTTGACCCAAGCGTCCACATACTTATAGACCTTTCTCTAGTGGCTCCGTCGCCTTCCCATATTTCTTCTGGAGTGCAGACAGAAATTCCAATGCCCCCATCCTGGGATTTCTCAATTTCGCCGCTGGCTCGGTTACCGTCTCCTCTAGTTCGGCCTCGTCTCCGGGAGTAGAGGCTAATGGCTTGAAAAGCATTGAACGCGGTTTGATTTGGACATTCACGCGCCCTGTGTGGCCCTCTACATATGAAACAAGACAGGGGGCGATTGTATTGTTTATGGTGTTGTGGCGGCCCCGCCAGTTGTTTCCTGATCTCGGTTGGGATGATTTACGGTCCCCCCCCATGTGTTCTTGTCTTCTCCCCAGGCTGGGGAGGACTGGAACGACTGTTTCTGTTTTCCTCATTTGAGGAAGTTGATTGCTTCCTCACATCTTGTGAGATCAGTGCTAAGGTCGTATAGTCGTTCAGCTAGCCGCATAGGCAGAGGGGAATTCTGTACTCTCTGTTCATATAGTTTTGCTTTCGCCCACGGTTTCAGCCCCCTCACAAAGCAAAGACCTTGTCTTTTTCGGAACATATCTCGTATGTCCAACATGAGTCCTGCAAATTGTTTTACGTAGTCCCTGATGTTACTTGGTTTGCTTTAGCTCTTCTGAGTTTTCATCGAGCCAAGATCTCAACATTTTTCAAGGGAAGAACTGCGAACGAAATATTCTTGTTTCAATCTATCCCAAGATAAATAGTGCAACGTCCTTCCTTTATGTCTGTAAATCGTGATCTCCACCACAGTTTTGCATCCTCAATAGATGCATCGTTGCTATTTTGACTTTCGACTCTTCAGTCACTGTGTTCGTCGCCTTGAAGTATTGCTCAAGGTCGAAGATAAAATTTCAGGGCTTTCGCTTCTCGCACCCCACAGAAGGGTTTCGGTTCTGGGATTTTTATTCGGCTTACTGCCACTGCGCCCCCAGGTGGGGCTTGGTTCCTACCGCTCGGATGGTGAGATATCACCTGACTCACATTTATCTCGGCTCTGACGACATCCAGGGCCGATCGAAAGTCTTCAATAGGTCGGTTACCATCTGAAGTATTGCTTTGTTGGAGCTGTCCAGCTCTTCGACACGCTCCTCTATGTGGGCAACAGAACCCCGAGGAGCTATCGCCTTCGTTCAAATGCCGGACCGTACTGTTTTGGTCTCGAGGGTCTCTACCCTCATCATCAATTCTCTGACGGGTAATCCGTCTAGGCGGCCTACCACCGCATCAATTCCATCGGCTTTCTCGGCAACTTCTTGTAGCCGAAAGTATAAGACGATTATCTGGGACCTCTCTCAGGTAGAGGATTTGTTCTTCCATCTCTAACCAATTTGTCCACATGGGACTTGTTCAGGTTCTTCGTCGCCGACATGATCACTGATCTTCCCTCTATAAGCACACTTGGCTCTGATACCAACTGTCACAATCGCTCTTTCGGAAGCTTCTCTTAGCGATTGTGCGCACTGTTCCCGCTCACGAACAAGCCAGCCAACTCGATTACGGACTGCCGATGGCACACCGAGTGCCCCTTGCAACCTCCACCCCGTTTTAGGGAAAACGGTTTAGAAAACGGGTTTGGAGAAAAGGTTTTCGTAAGAAGATTTGTGAGGGTGAATAAAGAAAGAAAGATTAGTAGACTAGAAAGCAATAAGCAAACAACAACGGCTTATAGGTACTACTCCGGGTATGAGAGAAATGATGGTTGTCTTATCCCATAATAGTGCATATCTGAACCAAAAAGCCAACTGGCGCCCTTGCATATGCAAAAGGGCGAGTGGTCACTTACAATGAAAATGTAAAGAAAGCAAGCTAACTAAACTAATACAATACAGGACATGAAAATATGCTAGAAGGGGGTTGGATTGGGCATGCGGCCATGGGCAACAGGCCCTGGACAAGCATGACCGTTACACCCAGCGCCCATTCCAAGCGCCCACGCGTCGATGCCAGCACCCATGTATCGATGCCTAACGCCCATGTGTCGATGCCCAGCACCCATGCCAAGCGCCCATGCGTTGATGCCAAACGCCCATGCCAAGTGACCCGTTCGTCGATGCCAAGTGCCCATGCGGTAATGTCGATTGAGCTATGCGTCGAGGACGAGCGACCATTCTATGCGTTGGTGGTGGCTGGCTCTTGCGATGGTTAAAGCTTGTGGTGACTAAGTGAGTTGGGTTGTGTTGTAGAAGATGCAATGGTGGTGAGCTAAAAACCAAGTGGAGCCAAGGGTTTCTATGTGTTGATTATAGACTATGCGTTGATGGCCTACTATGCGTTGATAATATACTATGCGTTGAACATCCAAGGGTTTGTGGATGCATATGAAGGATGAGCTCATATGGAGGACGTCATCAAACATGTGGCTTCTTGGGAAGAAACCTTAAGCCTTAAGGAATTTAGGTGGTTGCACAAGAGGACATGCAACATTAAGCCCCATGTGTTGGCTATGTAGGAGAAGGACACCTCAAGTTGCATTGATCAAAAGTTGTGTTGATGGTGTGAGGTAAGGACACCTCAAGCAGGAGGTGGAGAAGGCTAGAAGTTGGCAGACACTAAGGAAAACACTTGGATGAGGAGCTGTCGACCTTGGAGAGCCTTTGGATGCCTATAAATCCTTTGAACGCCTATAAATAGGGCTAAGGACTTTAGATGAGAACTGAATTCTCTTCAAAGGACATAAAGAAGAGTGTATTGGGAGGAGGCTTGCGTTGATGGTAAGACCATGCGTTGGTCAAGAGATTCCAAGAGGGGAGATGCTGTCATATAGAAAGGTTAGAAAGTAGCATCAACTTGGGACGAGGATTTATCCTAGAATACTTATGTGTTTGATGTGATTCTCATACCATCTGAAAGCTAAAAGAGTCTAGTTTTCATGGTGGGGCTGTCAGAGAAGAAGCTCCAAGGAATCGGACTGGATAATGAGGAAAAGACAGAGGGGTCGAGCTATCGAGTAAGCTGAGCCAGTCTTGATGTTTTGATGTTTCTAGCCAAACCACGAGAAGTTATGAGCTAAGATTTTGAGGTAAGCTTCCTGGGACATTTTAGAGCATATTTGTAGAAGAAAGTAACTCGACATAAAGCCTAGAACTATGAGTAGTTTGAGCTTTAATTTGAATCTGGAATTTAGGGTTCAAAAGAGGAGCCCGAGAAGACCAAGGAATTCTAGAGAGAAAAATTCCTAAATGATCCAGGTGAGTGGTACTTTCTTTGATTCTTAAAGCATATCTTTTAGAGTAAATTGTATATACTTAGGTTATGAATGAGTATCTAGCATGAGAACGAGATTATGTGGTTGGGATGGTCATGGGGTCAATGACCTAGTTCCTGAGCCCGTAAGCAAAACCTCACGGGATGGTCAGGGGACACGAGAAGTCTAGTTCTTGAGCCTGTGGGAGGATCCTCATATGGGATGGTCAGAGGGCCGACGGGCCTAGCTTCTGAGCCCATGAGCGGGGAGCTATGTGCACATAGGAGACAGAGGGAACGTAAAAAGTAAGCGTTGTATTTAGTAACAGTTATCTATCTACCGTGTGTGTAGGTAGACAGCATACTCATTCTAGTTAGTTATCAGTTAGGCTATCTACCGTGCGCGTAGATAGAAGTTGAGACCAGACTCGTTCAAGGCTGAGGTTTTATTGTAACCTCGTATCTATGATATGCTTGCTATATATTGAGTTGAAATAGACTCTAGAAGTTGCTTACCACTCACTGAGCTTTGTGAAGCTCACTCTGTTATTCCATGTTTTCTTCCCAGGTAGCAAAAGGTGAGGAGTTCCAGGGTGCTGCTAAGGTCAAGGTCTGCCACAAGCCACAGTTACACTTTCGGAGGGTTTTACAGTTTTTATAAACTTGTAATTAAATCTTGGAGTTGTATGAACGTTACATCGTTGTAATAAAAATGGGCCTACTTAATCAGTTTTTGTTTGCCTCCTTGACTTAATCAGTTGACTGTTGAATTTGTTCATTGGTATCAGAGTTATTTCCGCAAGAGTTATTAGGCAGTAAGTATCAACAAAAGGGTTGATAACTGCTGTAGTCACGTCCTTTCCTAGGCATAGAGGGTAGTCTGGGGCGGGGTGTGACATATGATGTCAAGCCCTCATCTTAAATAAAGCTTTTTGATAAATAGAAGTTAGAGTTGGAGACTTGAGGGACAAGGTTATGCTCTGATGTTGATCTTGTCTCTTTAAACTTAGAATATTCTTTGTTTTTGAACTATTTTTGGTTAATCAAATTAAAGACCATAAAAAATTTTAATTTACATAATGAAATAGGTTGAAGGCTTGGGCTCAAATTAGCCCATAACTTTGTGTTCGTTTATAAAATATTCTTAAACTAAACTTGCATAAAAAAGGTCACAAATACCTATGAGCAAGATCAAATATGTAATCTGTATCAAAACTTTCATCTTTTGAGTTGAATATTCCTATATTTTGAAGTCAATATCAAAAAAGAAATGGTCAATTGGAGATTATTATATGCATAAATTTTGTATAGTTTGATAAACATCTTGGCATACATTTAATGATTGTCACCTAAGAACATACCTACACTCTACATATCTTTGTATTCCAATTCCATAATTCCATATAATTATTAAACTTGTTTTACTATTTAAATGTAAAAGTTTAATTCCAATGCTTGAAGCATCCATGCTTGTGTTTTCTTCCTTTCAGTAAGTTATGTGTAAGATAAAAATGAGATTGTAATTCGTTGAAAATATATAGATGTTTTGCCTATGTTTGATGCTTTAGTATTGAATTTTTCTTCCAAAAATCCCTAATGGCTAATGCAAAGATTATTATAAGTTAAACATAATGATTTGCAAAAAAGCCTCGGCATTGATTTCCGTACAATCTTACATTCAAGCTCTAGTCTTCTATATCTAAGATGGCATGGCCTTATAGGTCCTGAATCATTCTGCTCTATCATGACAAACTCTTGCTGAAATAAATTTAAGAAAAAAAACAGTATTGAAATTGCAGAGGTTGATCTTGTCTCTTGTCTTGAACACTTTTTGTCCCCTAATCATAACTATAACTAGGTAGGTATAATCATTTTGTTGCCCCAAAGCAAAATAAATACCCACCCCCCTTCCCCATTTCTTTCAATTCCTTTAGGTTTCTTCTTCTTCAAACTAAACTTTGATAATAAGTTTATCCGGATGGAAAACAAAGATCAAAGCCAAACCCAATTTCCCTGTTCATTATGTGAGAAGAAGTACAAGAATGAGAATGTCCTAGTCAAGCATCTAATGAAGCATCGTGGAAAACATAATGCTTGCCCAACGTGTTCAATCAAGTATGAATCGAAGAGTGATTTGACAAAGCATTGAGATGAGAAGAGGCATTGAGAGAGTGAAGGCATTTAGTTATTATGTGTGTAGCTGTGAATATTCTGAATATATATACATGTAAATGGTAAAAAGTATATAATATAAACTAGTTCTGTACTTATCTTTCAAATTCTTCAAGAAATTAAACTACATCTTCTCGTGGATGTGACTCCTTATTATTGTCCTTCTTCTCATTCTTCTTTTTCTCCTTCTTCTTCTTCTTCTCCTCCTTCTCCTTTTCCTTCTCCTTCTCCTCATTCTCCTCCTTCTCCTTCTTCTTCTCTTCTCCTCCTCCTTCTCCTTCTTCTTCTCCTCCTTCTTCTTCTCTTCTCCTCCTCCTTCTCCTTCTCCTTCTTCTCCTCTTCCTTCTTCTTCTTCTCCTTCTTCTTTTTCTTTTTCTTCTTTTTCTTCTTCTTCTTCTCCTCCTCCTTCTCCTTCTTCTCATTCTTCTCCTACTGCTGCTTCTCTCCTACTGCTGCTTCGGTTGCAGCTGCTTCTGCTTCGGCTGTGGCTGATTCTGCTTCGGCTACTAATCTTCTGCTTCTTCTTCTTCTTCCCCTTCTTCTGCATGTGAGATTTCGGCATTAGAGAGATACACAGATAGTAAAAAACAAATTAAAATCAGTGAGTTGTGTACTTATCTTTCAAATTCTTCAAGAAATTAAACTACGCCTCTTCCCGTGGATGTGACTCTATG
>NC_052359.1:25508801-25510198 GCF_009727055.1 Benincasa hispida | reverse complement strand
CTTCTCCTTCTTCTTCTTCTTCTCCTTCTCCTTCTCCTTCTTCTTCTCCTTCTCCTTCTCCTTCTCCTTCTCCTTCTCCTTCTTCTTCTCCTTCTCCTTCTCCTTCTTCTTCTTCTTCTCCTTCTCCTTCTTCTTCTGCTTCTCTCTTCTTCTTCTTCTTCTTCTTCTTCTTCTTCTTCTTCTTCTTCTTCTTCTTCTACATGTGAGAAAGATACAGAGAGAGTAGAAAACAAATTAAAATCAGTGAGCTATTTTTTTCTTCTTTGATTTAATCTCAATCTACAGCAAATTCAAGAAAACTTTCTTTTACCACTTGTTTCCTTCAGCAGCAACGTGGCCAATTTCTTCCCCTTCTTGGATCTCATTTGCCTTTTGCACTTGCGCCTCATTTTCAAATCCAAAAATTTAAGCCCAACACTTTATATTCATTTATGCATCGCTTCACAACTTAATTTTGTGTAACTTTCTTAATTTTCAATTCTCATTTTCATATTTTGCATTTTAAATTGGTGCTTAAACTTTCAATTTCGTGTCTAATAATTTTCTTTTCAATATTTTTATTAAACTAACGGATAATTTATTAGTATAAGTAAAATGAATGAAAACTATTTTTCCTAGCTCCCAATTTATTGTCCTAATAGCTTCATGATTTACTTGGATGTCCCTATCATTCAAATCTATTCTCCACATTTTTGTTATTAATTTAAAATAGCAATATTTATATTATTGCCCTGAATTTTTGTTTATTTATTCTTCAAAGGATTAATGTCTTTACTCTTTATTTTATTCTTTTTAGAATAGATGATATTATTGTACAACAACAAGGAGGATCCCACAGCCCAGGATCAAGGCATCAATGCAACAAAGAACA
Source organism: Benincasa hispida (assembly GCF_009727055.1). Classification (NCBI taxonomy): domain Eukaryota; kingdom Viridiplantae; phylum Streptophyta; class Magnoliopsida; order Cucurbitales; family Cucurbitaceae; genus Benincasa; species Benincasa hispida. The sequence continues at coordinate 25,509,327 of NC_052359.1, read as the reverse complement.
AGCAAAGACAGAGCAACAAAGCAATCAAAGCCAAAAAGATAAAACCTGAACATAACCAAACTTAAACATAACATGCTAAAATAAAAACCCCAAACAACAAGGATAAAACCATAGAAGAGAGACCAAAACCTCACAACTAGGGACAACAGCAAAACAGAGAACAACAACAAGTTTAAAAAGAAGAACAACAACCATAACATGCTAAATAAGACCAAGAAGATCAACCCGCCAAGAAGCAGCACGAGCACAAACCATAGAGACCATAAGGTGAAACAAGGAAGACATCGACCTCGGACAACCTCCATGCAGTCGCCGATTCCATTCCTGCCAGATGTAGTATATGGAAGCACACCAGAATACACGAAACAACTTACTATGCACCCCTTTACCTGACCCACCCGGCTCAACCAATTCAACTCGACATCCCAACCAGCCACCCGATGCGACGAACCCAACTGTCGCAACCCATAAAACCACACCTCTCTCCCATACCCACACTCGAAAAAAAGATGATCCTGAGACTCTA
>NC_052359.1:25504067-25508526 GCF_009727055.1 Benincasa hispida | reverse complement strand
TGGCTCCCAGACCCAATAATCCTCTCCCCTCACCCTAGGCCTCACTGCTTGAATAAAACCCTAGATATCAAGCAACTCCCAAGACACTATAGACCACCTCCAACCTCCCTCACTATCTAAGAACTCCGATAACCGGACCTCCAAATCACTCCCTGCATCATAAACCAATAATGGTGACCGCGCCGCCCAGCTTCTAATACGAGTCGTAATCTTCTGTATTAAAGGCGCACAGTCTACAGCCCTCAACTGATCAGCCAATAATGATAACCCCAGATGCCTAACAGGCAGCGAACCAAGTGAGAAGCCCATAAAAGCAGCCAGCTCCTCCGACTCACCAGCTTCCACCCCCGTAACAAACATTGAGCCCTTCTCAACATTTGCAATAACCCAGACAGCCCTGCAAAATCCGCCAGAACATGCCTCACAAACTCCAAAGATTCTCTCTCCGCTGCACAGAAAATCATCAGATCTTCTAAAAACCAAATGAGTCAGGTCGACACGCTTACACCGATCATGGAACCTAAATCACACTGGAGGTTTATTCAATAATCTAAGACAAGACCTTTATCACCATCACAAACAAAAAGGGAGACAACAGATCCCCCTGTCTCAACCCTTTCCTACTAGGAAAAAACCCCTCCAGGGAACCCTTAATCATCACAGAGAACATAGGTGACGTAACACAAGCCCTCACCCAACTAACAAATTGAAGGGGCGTACCTATAGCTAGCAAAACACCAAACAGAAAGTCCCAGTTGACTGAATTGTACGCCTTCTCAAGGTCTACTTTCAATACACAACGCGAGTTCCCTCTGCCCATCTTGTAGCCTCCCACAAGCTCCTGACACAATAAAATGTTATTGAAAATAGACCTACAAGGAACAAACGCAGACTGGTTACCATTAATGAAAGAAGGCAATAACAACCTCAATCTTTCAGCCAAGATCCTCGAGATACACTTGTACACAACATTGCAACAAGAGATAGGATGAAACTCCTCCATACGTTCAGCTCCCCATCTCTTTGGGATAAGAGTAATAGCAGTAGAGTTCACTCCACCAAGCAAGTAGCAGGACTCAAAAAAGTTCAGCACAGCATCACAGAAATCATCCCCAACCACACTCCAAGCAGTACGGTAAAAATCCACCGAAAACCCATCAGGCCCAGAAGCCTTCCCAGACTTCATCGAGAATAAAGCCTTCTGAATCTCCTCCAGACTCACTGGCCGACCAAGTGCCTCCACCCCCTCCACCTGTCTCTTATACACATCTAGATGTGTATAAGAGACAGTCCTCAGACCAGCTGAACTGCAAAATATCCCTAATCCAACTAATAAGATCCCTATACCCCACCGACTACGACCCCAAACTACCTCAAAAGAACTCAACCGCCACCCCTGCCACTCTATCATGCACCGTCTGGCGAGTCCCCTCAGCATCCGCAACCGTAAATAAACCACTGCAACTGCGACGAGAATGAACACAGCAATGAAAGAAAGCCGAGTTCATATCACCTAACTCTAGCCACCTCACTCTGGCCTTCTGTCGTAACGATGCCTCCTCCAATCTAGCCACTAACCAGAACACCTCAATGGCCCGAGCTACCTCCGCACATACTAACTCTGAGTGAGGATCCCTCTCCACCTCAGTTGAGCCTCCATAATCTTCCTCGCCACCTGCACCTCCTCAAATAACACGGAGATACGCCTACCAAATGATGCACGTAACACCCTCTTCACTGCCTTCAAATTTCGCACAAAGCTAACCATGGGAGACACATCCTCAGACCTTCTCCACACTGACCTGATAGTATCAATAAAACCATCAGCTTTCGCCCAATGAGAAAAATAGCGAAACGAAGGAGGCGGCCTACTCCTCGTCTCCCCTGTAGAAACCAGAAGAGGACTATGATCATAAATCCCCACTGACCAACCCTAACCTCTGAATATGAAAAAGCAACCTTCCACGCCTCATTAGACAAGCAACAATCCAACCGATGCAAGATATCATCCCCTTGAATTTTACTAGTTCAAGGAAACCAGTTACCTGTCACACCCAACTCAACCAGATCTGCCTCCAACAATGTTCCATTAAATTCCTCCATCTCCCTCAAGTTGGGGCAACCTCCAAAATCCTCCGAACTTCTACGAATAGCATTAAAACCCCCCATAACAACTCCAGGTAACTGTCACGAGGCACACACATCAATCAACTAAGACCACAAGTTCCTCCTCTCGCTCATGTGATTAGAGGCATACATAACACCAATATGCACCTTCGTACTAGAAACAATATCCCAAGGTTCCAGAGATGAACTGATCCCCACTGACATCTATAAAAAAATCATAGATACTCTTCCGCCACATCACCTAGATCCTCCCAACTCCCCTCTCACTATAACTACACACACACCTCCAAGCATCACCAAACCTACTCACCACCATATCAAAGTTCTCGCAACGAACCCTCTCTCAAGCAAACAACAAAAGGTAACAGAGGAGGAAACCAAGAAATCTGCCACCGCCCTACACTTAACAGGGTCATTCAAACCCCTAACATTCCAGGAGCACCAAATCATGAGTCTTGTAAGAAATCACACCTACCATCTCGCCCTGGGCTTTTATCCAAACTTCCGAACATCCCCTCTATAACTGACAACAGATCTGATCCGACTGCACTAAAGCCAGTGCCAGCGAGTCTCCCCCCTCACCACACAAAGCTGCAAACTGATTACATTCGTCAATGTGCTTTACAAAACCCGTAATTCCCGAGGACCCATAACTACTCTACTCCTCAAGGCGCGGAACCCGGTGACCCACTGCCTCCCCTGTGCCTTACACCTTCTCTATCATGTCGATGACGACTAACCATAGTAAACTCGTCATCACTTCATGCACCTCTATTCCCAACCACTAGGCGAACTTCTCTCCCAATAATACCCAAAGCCTTCTCCTTCTTCGCACTCACACGTCCCCCATTCTCCCCCAGACACCCCTCATTGACCACCATAATATATAACTCTTGACTCTTTGCCACACCTTGTTTCTCATACACTGCCTCTGGATGCCCAAAGGAACCATAGCAAGCACACCTACGGGGTTTCCACTCATAGACTACTGGAATAATAAACTCCTGACCCTGCATTTTGATAGTGACTATACGGGGAAATAAGAATCACCATCCACCTGAATACAAACACTCGCATAACTGTCGTCGCTCTCTTGTTGCAACATCAAAAGAGATTAGTTTACCCACGACACTAGTCAATACTGCTAAACCTCTATCCATCCACAACTCCAGGGGGACATGCTCTAGTTTAATCCAGATAGGAACCGAATCAAAAACAAAAGTTTCAGGAACAATACCTTGAGACCACTGTCATAATAAGATGGGTTTGCCACCCAAGTGCCACGAACCATTCTCCAGCACCCAATCCTGTGACTCGGCCTTCTGAAATTTAAAGATAATTAACCTATTTTCCTACAAGGTAATAATTGGCATCTCTCGGCGTCCCCAAATTCTCTGAATAAGGCGATAAATAATAGAATACGGGAGTTTGGTATCCACAAACTAACCAACCAAAGATTTCTCCCACAAACACACACCCGCTTCAATAATCTCCTCACAAGGTTCAACAATAACTTTGTCATTTTCAACCAAAGGGGGAATAAACTCTAAATTTCCCTTCAAATTTGACCCAAAAAAGGCCGCCCATGAACTATCACCTTTTACACCGGAACCAGAACTAACTAAACCGCACCGTTCCTCCAAACGATCTGATTTACGACCAAACCCCCCAGATGAACCAATTTTGAGGACCGACTCCTCCATCCCACGAGAACCCCACTCGTCCACCAAATGACCCTCGTTTCCAATAAGCCCCTCACGACCTAACTCTTACACCCCCGAGGCTCTCAACTCCGACCCAGCACCACGCGGACCACCCACCAAAGCCCCCTCACCATTCAAACCGAACCCCAACTCCCCCTGTACCAAACCACTCCCTTCACCCAGCTTCGACCCACACCCACCAAGCCTATTTACCCCAACTCCCTCAAGACCTGACTCAACACCCCTCACATCCCGATATCCTTTCGAGTACCCAACCCCGTCAAGGCTCCCAGATAAACCATTCTAGGCCCCAACACTCGAGCCTAACCTCCTCTGCCCAACCCCCAGCCCAAAATCTTTCCCATCTAGTTCAAACCTCTCAACCCCAATACCTTCAGACTCAAAGCTCAACCCCTCAACCATCGCTGGACCATTCACCAATCACTCGCCTAGCCCCCCTTTGGCTACACTCCCCGTACCTGACCCTTCACCCTCCTCAGAGCGACCGTCAGACCCTAAACCTTTACCTCCAAAGAACGAGCCCCCATCGATTCGGTCTCCAGATGAAGCAATCGAAGGGGATGCCGAGCAACTCGTCCTCCATTCTTCTCCTTCAATCTTAAAGGTGA
>NC_052359.1:25456437-25504062 GCF_009727055.1 Benincasa hispida | reverse complement strand
GAACCCCACTCGTCCACCAAATGACCCTCGTTTCCAATAAGCCCCTCACGACCTAACTCTTACACCCCCGAGGCTCTCAACTCCGACCCAGCACCTGTCTCTTATACACATCTAGATGTGTATAAGAGACAGGAGCAACACCGTCGGTAAGTAAGCGTTGTCACCGACCATCTGAACTACAACACAACCTATTTATACACCAAACGACCGAACAAAACCTCCACTGCACAGCACAACGATCCACTGCTAATGTCTACACCGAACACCAATCGACCCTCCGCTGCTCAACCACTGCAAGCCGAACTCCCTACTGCTATAGAGAACCCGAATCGGCAAGTTTGCTACTACACACTACAAAATCGCGCACATCGACCCCCCTACACACCACCACAGCAAGTTCACGAAACCCCGAATCGACAACCCTTGAGAGAAGACCGACCCTCCGCTGCTATAGAGAAGACGGACCCTCGAAACCCAAAGCCACTCGTTCAAGAACAAAACCACTGCACACCAACCGTCCGCCGCTACCGTAACCCTCTGTTGCACATTGGACGCAACCCCTGCGAAATGGTGCAACCCCGAACCGACGACTCTCGGATGAAGATGCCGCCTTGAAACCCTAAACGCCGCCTCACTCGAAACCCTAAATGCCGACTCTTGGATGATAAAGTTCTACTACTTTTCATTTTCTCATCCAATACAATTCTTACCTTCTCCTTTTTTTCTTTCATTAAATGGAGAAAGATGAAAGAATTGTCCTTCTACTGATTTTAAACTAAAAAACATGACGGGATCAATATAGATTGAAACTAATTCTCCTCATATTGGCAGTATATATTCAAAAATTTTGAGGGAACATAAATATAAATGATCTAAAACATTAATCCTATAATATTTTAGGACTTTCATTACCTCACGATCACAACTGTGGCCGACATCTTTTCAATTGCTTCATTCTCTTCCTTTTAGATCCTTCTCCTCCACCAAATCATCATAATAAATATAGATTTTGAATTCCAAATCCTTACTTCCATCAAAACAAACATCAGTCTCTCCCCCTTCAATCGAGAGGAATTTATCCAAAAACCTCCTTGTATTTCATGAAATTTTTACCAATGATTCTTGTCGCCCATCCAGTCGAACTCATCATCAAAAACCCTAATCTATGATGTTAAGATACTGATGGCACATGTTCTAGACCTTGAATGATACATTCTGTCATGTCCAACGGAGAAGGGAGGTAAGAGGATCCTAAAGATGGTGAACGAAATTGACATAGTCGACAATGGACTTGAACTTCTTCTAGTAAGTTTCGAGCTTCGCTAGGGTTCCATAGTTGAGATGCTCCAAGTTTTTGAAAAGAAGGGTTTCTTCTTCCTAGTATGAAAATGAAAGACTAGGAGAGGATGATGGCTAAGAGGGAAAACGAGAGAATGAAAATGAAAGTCTGAGAGAGTGAAAGTTGAGAGGGAAAATGAGAGAACGAAAATGAAATAAAGAGAACATAAAGACTAGGAGGGAAAATGTAAAAAAATCATGATTCTTTTTTGGGAGACACTTTTCACGCTTCCAATATTTAATCTTCCCACTTTTCTCTTTTATTTTTTTATAGCATGTTTTAAGAAATATTATGCTCAAATGTTTATGAAAGGTATATTTGTTGTAGTGGTTAAATGATTATTATTTATGAATTGTCGTATTAATTATCTATTTCATCGTGAAGATCTTATTGCACATGTACTTTTCGTGAGATCGATGGTTGAAATGGAATTGAAGAACTCAAGCAACGAAACAATTATGAAAAGATATGTTTTTCTTATAGACCATTGGGGAGGAAATAATGCACATGTTATTTTTCTAAACTTATGAATTTTTTTTTAATAATTGTTGTTTTCTTCTTTTTTTTTTTCACATGCTATCATTTATTTTGTGGTACCAAAACAAAAAAAAAAATTGATATTATGGAATGATTTGGCACTGAACGAAGGTTCATACTTAGAAGACTTGATTCATTCTAAACCAATCATTTTTGCATCAAACATTAAAGTTGACATGTATGAACGTAAGTGTTTTATATGGAAAAAGTATTACATAAATTTGTTTTCTTCTTATTTCACAGGAGAACTGGGCATGGGACAACAATGACAAGTACCATCTTCATTGAACCAGATTTCGTAGATTGAATAGAGCTACAAAGAAGGTATATATGATAAATCATATTGTTTACTTTAATTGTATTATGACTTTTATATTACTGATAATAATAATTGAAAATTTATGTACATGTGGGAGGCATCTCAAATTTTATGCCTCCATCTAAAAAGATGCAATATGCAAAATTAGTAAGAATTAGAGATATTATTCAAGAGTCAGCTGATGAATTGTATTATTATACTATTGCTACCAATATTGAGATAATTAACAAAGACAACCCATGGTTTGAACAATGCAAAATTCGTCATTAACGTGTGCACCCTAATGGAAGTGAGAATACCACTGATTGTGTCAATTGCAATGATGTTGTTCAATTCCTTAGAAAATATATGTTAAAGCTATAATTTCTTTTGGTCAAATGACTGCACGTGCAATAACTTTTTAAATTGCAGAAGTTATAGTTGGATGTAGTGATTTTGAATATGTAACCAAACTTTATAGATAATACTAAAAAGTCAATGATTTTTAGTTTATATTCTCTTATAGATTGTTTTTTTTTTTCATATACAATTTCAAGCGAGGAAGGAGAAATCTAAGGAGCTGTTTGGGACGTTGAGTTGAGATATGAACTCTAAATAATATACTATTATGGTAACTGCTTTTTAAACTTTTTTATTCAACAATTCTACCCATCTTTGTGTTGAATAAAGTATGGATTGTAATTTTTGTTTTAAATTTTAAAGCTTTGTCTTTCTTTCTTTCTATCTTTTTTTTTTTTTTTTTGGTAATGATAACAATTAACCCACTACATTCTTGTAGGAATATAATTAAATAAAATGGAAAACGAAAGAGAAATCTAAATATTTAATTCCTAATTTTCTCCATGAATTCCATCTTCATCTTCTTCTTTTTCTTCTTCTTCCTATTGTTGTTCTTTATTCTAACTTTATCATGATTTTTTTTAAATGAATCTCCTCATCATCTTAGTAGCCAATGGAAGGCCTCTACATTTATTCAATAATTTGGATGGTCATTAGAGAAAAAATCTCTTTTTTCGGAGCCAAAAGTTGGTCGTCAAAGTTGGTCGCGTGAAAGTGGACGTTGAAGATAATTTTCACTAAAGTTAGTGGCCATTGTAACTTTCACTATCTAAAATTTTCTCCCTTAACCTATTTCGTTGTGACGCCACTTCAATTTATCGCTTCTTTTATTGCTTTTTTTTCACATCTTCATAATTAAAGGGATAGATTTTTCCATTGTTTGAGGTGGAAGAACTATTTGAAAGTCAAAAGGAACCTTCAAGGTAATAGTTTTTCTTAGCTTTGAATTGGTTAAAAATTTGTAAATATGGCTTCCAAGGATAGATGACCTATGTGCACAAATCTTAGATATATTTTTAATATGCTACAATATATTTTATGACAGTGAATTAGATCAAGAGGAATGCATGTGAATTAATTGCTAAGATTTAACAATTTCATCTTTTGTAATTATCCAACAACTGATATCAATTGTAAACTTTGTTTCATTGGGTTGTTTTTAGTTCAAAATGAGTCTTTTAAGCCAAGTAGCAAAGTGTGCATAATGTTATTTCTTTTCTCAGAAATTTTTAGTGAAAGTAACATTCCTTAGTTGTTGTTAGTGCTTGGAACTTGGAAGATTTAGGTATTTCTTTGGATAATGTGCTTCCCTTTTTCTTCTCCTTTCAGATTGCGACAATGTTGAAAGGAATTCTCGTTCAAGAAAACTAGTGAAGGTGATTATTTAGACTTGGAAAGGATGTGCATCATTGTTCTTTACGTATTTTTGGTAACTAAACATATCATAAAAGTGCAATGATTTTTTCAAATATTTGTAATTTGTTTCATTATGTTAAATGAAACAAGTAAACAATTTCGAGCCTTTATACTAGAAAGAAAACAACATCAAATTAGCTAATGTTTATGGTTTATTACTTTTGTTAGCTTGTATTGTGGAATTTAAAATTTCTTTTCTTTCTCTCCATTGGTTTGAGTGGTTTCTTGCAGTTTTGATTCGTAAGTGAATGGGTTTTAACTGGAGTAAATCCCTTGTCAATGTGATGTCTAGTTTTCCGTCCATGTCATCTTTGCATAAGGCTGATAGGTAACTTTTGTCTTCAAAAGCTTTTTGTGTTCTAAACATTTTAAATAGTTTATATTGTGAAAAGATTTTTTTGCTTCTTTTTTGTTTGAGAGAAGAATAGTCACATTACTTATCCAAAGAGGCAATTAAGGATCAATTTAGAGCATTCTATTCTTGTATACCAACTATTCGACTAAACTTCTTGTGAAACCCGGATTTCCATTTTTCCTACTTAAGTAGGAAATAAAAGGGATTAACTAGGTGAAAGTTAAATCCTATGTTAAAGTGAAGGAAAATTCTAAATGTTTAAATAGATTTGTTAAGTAGCTTTGAGATAAGCCTTAACTAGTAAAAATTTGGTTAAGAATAATGCCAAAAAGGAACTAAAGCTCTTTTGCCCTAAAGAGAGAAGGCAATGGGGTGAGCTCGTTCAAAATGAGAAGACGTTTCGTCTTTTGCGCTTAAAAAGGGGCGATTTAAGAAGCCAAGGCAGAAATGGCCTAAGTACTAGACAATGCATTGGCCTTGTGCTAAGTATTGGTGTGATGCCATGCGTTGGCCATGAACCTTTGAAGGTTATATGGGCATTGAAAGAGGCTAAAGTATGGCCGAGAGGAAAGGCTATACGGGAACAAGCATGTGGTAGCCTATGTCTTGAGAGATTAGAAAAATGCATGCGGCAACCTCAAGTTGTGCAGACAAGGGCACTGGACGTTGGAGTGCGCGCGCTGGTTGATCGGGTATGCGGCGGCCTTGCTACATGATGGATGAAGGGGCCTTGCTACGCGAGGGCATGCGTTGATGCTACGTGAGGGCATGGGATGCGAGGGCATGCGATATGCATGCGGCAATGCTCCGCGATAGATTTGCGATGGATGCGGCGATGCTACGCATGCGGCCGATGGGATGCGGCCGATGGTATGCGGTCGATGGTATGCGACAGCACTATGCGTTAGTGTCATATGGCGATTCTATGCGTTGGTGTTATGCGTTGGAGATGTGCTATATGCGTTGGACATCTGAGGAATGTGGACGCATAAGACAAGGCTTGAGCAAAACTAATGCGGTGGAAGAATATTGGTCCTAATCCTAGTTGAGCACATAGGACAAGGGTAAGCCATGCAGTAGAGTGCATGCGGCTAAGGAAGAGCCTTACGAGCATCTAGTATATGCGACCAAGATGTTCCAATGGGTGATGTCCATACATAGGAATGTTGCGGCATTTGGATAGACGCATTTGTGGTTAGATGAACGCATATGAAGGATGAACGCATAAGGAGGATGGACGCATTCAAGGTCGTCATCCGGACATGTGGCTTATTAGAAAGAAATCTTAAGCCTTAAGCAAATAAGGTGAATGCACAAGAAGACATGCAAATGTGAGGGCTATGCATTGGTAAAAGGGGAGCAAGACACCTTGGATTGTGATGATGCAAGGTTGCGTTAATAGTGTAAGGAAAGGACACTTGGACATGCGGCCAAGTAGGAGGTGAAGGCCTTAGAGAGATCTTGGACGCCTATAAATAGGGCCAAGGACTTCAGATGAGAACTCAAATACTCTTCAAAGGACATAAAGAAGACTGTATGAAGAATAAGTGGGAGGAGACTATGCATTGATAGAAGAACGTATGCGTTGGTAGCAAGACCATGTGTCGGTCATGAAGTTTCAAGAGAAGGAGATGCTGTCGAACAAGAGGGTCTGGAAGTAGCATCAAATTGGGACGAGGAGTTCTCCCAGAATACTCGTGCGTTAGGAGTGATTTCAAAGCCACCTAAAAGCTGAAAGAGTCTAGTTGTCAGGGTAGGTCTGCCAGAGAAGAAGCTCTAACGAATCGGGCTGGAGAATGAAGACAAGATAGAGGGGTCGAGCTGTCGGGTAAGCTGGGCCAATCTTGGTGTTTTGAAGATTTCAGCCAAACCACGAAAAGTTCTGAGCTAAGCTTTTGAGGTAATCTTCCAACGCTTAGAACTATGATTAATCTGAGCTTTAAGTTGAATCTGGAATTTAGGGTTCAAGAGGAGCCCGAGAAGACGAAGGAACTTCTAGAGAGAAAGGTTCCTAAATGACCAAAGTGAGTAGTACTTTCCTTTAAGTCTTAAACACATCTTTTAGATTAAATTGTATATGCTTGTGTTATGAATGAGTACCTACAATGAGAATGAGAATATGTGATCGGGATGGTCAGGGGGTATCGATAGACCTAGTTCCTGAGCCCTAAAGCAAAACCTCATGGGATGGTCAGGGGATCGAGAGGTCTAGTTCCTGAGCCTGTAGGAGGATCCTCGTATGGGATTCAGAGGACTAATGGGCCTAGCTTTTGAGCCTATGTGGAGCTATGTGCACATAGGAGACATAGGGGAAATGCAAAAGAGTGATCGTTGTATTAGTAACAGTTAACTATCTACCGTGTGTGTAGGTAGATAGTAGACTCATTCTAAGTAGTTATCAGTTTAGCTATCTACCGTGCGCATAGATAGAGTTGAGAACAGACTCATTCAAGGCTGAGGTTTGAATGTAATCTCGTATTTATAATATGCTTGTTATTTATGGGTTGAAGTAGACTCTAGAAGTTTCTTACCACTCACTGAGCTTTGTGAAGCTCATTCTGTTATTTCATGTTTTTCTTCCTAGGTAGCGAAAGGTGAGAAGTTCCAAGGTGCTGCTAAGGTCAAGGTCTGCCATAAGCCACAGTTACACTTCCAGAGGGCTTTAAAGAGTTGTTGTTGTAAACTTTGTTGTTAAGTCTTGGAGTTGTATAAACATTACATTGTTGTAATAAAATGGGCCTACTTGATCAGTTATTGTTATCCCATTGACTTAAAGTTCATTGAGTGTAGTAGAGAGGTTCAGTTGGACAGTAGGTATCACAAAATTGTGGTATCTGCAGTCCCTCACGCCTCTCCTCAGGCTCAGGAGTGCGGGCTCGGGGCGGGGTGTGGCACTTCTATACTAAGTAAAACTACATTTGAGTTTTTGTGAACTTGAAGGGGTGAGGTTAGGTATCACCTAGTGGGGAGGGGAGTGAGGTTGAAACTCAGCATAATGTTGAGAATATTGGAGAATGAAAAGTGGATAAGAACTTTTTTTTTTTATCTTGATTCAAAAATAGATAGCGAATGGCTAAATTTATATAGAGTGGGAGTAACAAATTTAATTATCATAATTGGATAGAACGTAATGTGATTAAAATATATTCTCTCATCTTTTCGATCTAATAAATCCCCTGGCATCTGCTAAGGCTTTTAAACTTTTAGATGGAATAAAAGAGGATTGATGTAGTAGTAATTTTGGTATCTCTTAATTTTTCTGTGTATGGTTTGTTTTCACTTGAAGGAGCAGTTTGTATTAAGTTATTCTTGATACTAAGACTTCTGCAAAAGTTTGATAATCATTTTGTGTTAAAAAGTTGTTAAGTATTTGAGTTTAGTTGTATGGATTAGATAAAAGGACTGGGTAAAATTAAATAGAAGAAGCAATTTTTATCTGTACCTTTTGTTCTGTTTCTTAAATCATTAAACATGGCATCTAAGTACTTTGAACAATTTTTTTGAACTTTGAAAATAATAGTTTAATATTCATCTTTTTAGCCTTGAATGGTGGTCATTTGAGCTGATTATCTTATTATCAGGGCTTTTGCCGAATCCAGAGCTTGAAATTTCACATATAATCAAACTACCTCTTGTCAACTTGAACATATCAAATCAACACCAAAAACTGATCCTTAACTTGAATCCATTGAGCTACCAAGGGGACCTTATGGACCTGTGGCTTGAAGCTCTAACAGTACATGAATAACTGACTAAACTCTTTAGTCACGGGATCCACCATCCGCTAATTGTCAGGCACTCCACTAAAGACCGACAGCTGAACTCTTCTTATCATAGATATATTATGTGTCCATCTTAACAAAACAACAGGGTGACAACCCTTCATAGATCGCTCGTAAGTACAGCTTGGCCAATAACCGTTATGCCTCTGTAGTTACATCTAACTCCTTAAGTACCACTGAATCCTCTAATGAACATAAGTCATAGTTCTACTATGACTGAATTCTCTCTTCCAAAGAGAAGCTGTGGCTACTATGTTCAAGCCCCAGAATCAGCCCTCAAGGGAGCAATCTATCTACTTACCCCTGATTTGGGGAAGGAGTGAATTCCATCTTGTGTATTGAGTTCTCAACTCCCAAATCAGACAAGTCCCCAAAAAGGTAGGCATGTTGATTTGACAATCGGACCACTCTCACCCATACTAATCAAAGGACTGCCCTTAAAGACAGGAGTTCCCAAACACTCAGGATTGATGTCGTGTCACCTATGGTCGTTTAGGTGAGATGTAAGTCTCCAGTATCAACAGCGTTATATAAGAGTCTAGTCATCTCATGGTTCGGTCTTATACAAACTCTTTGTATAGGAGACCCTGCCGCATATCTCCACATGAATGGTCAGGATCTACTATCTGTAATAGTTTACAACACTTGTGAACCTCTACAAAGCAGGTCATATCCGTAGTATCACCAGGATCAGGTATCCCACCTTAATCCTTATACTACAGACCTATTTAGGTTATCACTTAAGGCGTGATCCACTTATATATCACATATACATGCTTAAGTTTACATAAGATAACCATGGAGCTAGCTTTATTTATTGGATATGAGTAAATGCCAGAATGAAATAACAATTATTTTATTCCTAAAACAATGTGTATAATTACAAACCACGAGACTTCGGGAGAATTAGGACACCAATCCCAACATAAAGTTCATGTTCAATTTGCCTCCAATACAACACACACAATTATGGTTCAGATGCCACTACCAACTCATTTATTGGAGTTCACTTGAATAATTTTCGTTGTTTTATCATTCTACATTTATCTAGTTTTTATGATATATTCAAAGTTAAATTTCTTGTCCTACCTCTTATTATACATTTTTGTCTATTAATATATTGTTTCTATGGTAACTTTGTCAATAATTAATGAACCACATATTTTTAGGTTGTTTTGCGAGTCAAAATGACAATTATCTATTTTTTTATATAGTTTTGACATTCAATTGTGATTTTGGGAGCCAAACTAATGCTAATTCACTTTTTATGTAGGTGGATGAAGATCAAAGATGGAAGCTCAATTTCATGATGCTATAATCCTCAAAACTTGATGAATTTTGTATTTTGTGAACCTTGTATAGATGAAAATTACATTTGATGTATTTCTTGTCTTATTGGATAATTTCTTTAGTTTCTAATGTAAACTAATTACCAAATTTCAATAATGAAAGGAAGTCATTGTATTTAATGTATATATTGTAAATTATTTCATGTGTCTATTTAACTTAAAACAAGTGCTTGTAATGTAAATGGACATAATTTAATTGTTGCTTGTTATAACATAAGATTAATGTGAAACCCGGATTTCCATTTTCCTTACTTAAGCAGGTGAGTAAGGAAATTAACTAGGTGGAAGTTAAATCCTATGTTGAAGTGAAGAAAATTTCTAAGTCTTTAAAAAGATTGTTGAGTAGCTTTGAGGTAAGCCATAACTAGTGAAAATTTGGCTAAATCCATGCGTTGAAAGCTAGAAAATTGGCTAAGTATAACCCATGCATTGGCCTTGCTCATTTAGAGGTTATTTGGGCGTTGAAGGAAGTCAAAGTGTGGCCAGGAGAAATGCATGCGGAAGCTAATGTCTTGAGAGATTAGAAAAACAAATGCGGTGATGGAGGCATGAGGAAATAGAGGCATGTGACAATGAAGCCATGCGGTGATAGAGGCATGCTACGATGGAGGCATGCGGCGATGGATGCGGCAGTGCTATGCGATGGCATGCGGCGATGCTACATGAAGGATGTGATGGTATGCGGCGATGGATGCAATGGATGCGATGGATGCGGCAGTGCTACGCGATGGTATGCGGCAACACTATGCGTTGGTGATGTGCTATGCGTTGGACATCCGAGGGCATGTGGGCGCATAGGACAAGCTAGTAGTATGCATTGAAAGAGTGTTGGTCATTATCCTAGTTGAGTGCATAGGGCAAGGTAAGCCATTCAAAAGGAAAGGATATGCGGCTAAAAGATGAGCCTTGCGAGCATCTAGCATATGTCAAGTTGCGTTAATTAGATGCACAAGGTAAGATTGAATGGACGCATGCGCCGATTGATGGTCCGAACATAGGAAGGTTGCGGCATTTGGATGGACGCTTTGGTGGTTAGATGTCCGTATATGAGGTTAGATAGACACATGCAAGGTCATCATCCGAACATGTGGCTTGTTGGGAAGAAATCTTAAGCCTTAAGCAAATGAGGTGGATGTACAAGAAGACATGCAAATTTGAAGGCTCTGTATTGGTAAAAGGGGAGCAAGACACCTTGGATTGCAATGACGCAAGATTGCATTAATAGTGTAAGGAAAAGACACTGGACTAGTGGTAGATGGTTGAGTCTCGACGGCAGTGTGGTTGAAGTCATTGACGACGGCGGCACCGATGGTAGTGATGGCTGGATCGATTAGGGCTGGTTGGATCTGAATTGGTCCAAGTAATGACCGTAGATATTGGTCAACAACCCTAATTTCAGCACTGTTAGAATTTTCTCTTGGAGTTCCATCCCCTGCTAGAGTCAATGACTGAATCTCTTCTATTCCAGCGATATTCTCATCACCATGATTTGATACCATCTTGAAAAGTTAGGGAAGAAAAAGAAAACACCAGAGTTACGTGGAAAACCCTAGACCAGGGAGAAAAAACCATGATAAAAGTTTTTTTATTTTTAATTCAGATACACAGTACACATAACAGGGATAGGTATAAATAACGAAATAATAAGAAACCCTAGACTGATAAAAGACAAAAATGCCTTTAGGGCTAAAATATAATTTCAACAAAAGGAAATTGAGATGATCGTTTCTGTAATACCTTTTGGTTCCAGGCCACTCTTGTATAGGTTTTCTGGCCGTAAGAAAAAAATTTCCTTTAAAATAAATGCATATTTCTGGTCTTGAATGTCTTGAAGTGCATGGATGTGGCTGTAACGTTTTTTGTAGTCTAACCAAGAGTCCCAGCTAATACTCATTAAATTGTGATCGGTGTTAGTATTTAGTGTCATAATGGGTGCATTATGGAACAGTGGGACCTCCATTCTTGTGTCGTTTTCAGATGGGAGCTGATACCTCACCTATTGCTTTCAGTTGTATACTTTGCAAACATATTTTCCTAAATATAGTTATTGGACTTCATTTGTAGGTTCAAAGTGATCATTATAAGGTTGTTGCTGGTTTAATTCAGATGAGCTTTCTTTTCTCAATTCTCATGGATGGGTCGATGTCCTTTTCCACTCCACATGTATCTTTGCAGTGGGCACTTCACTTTGAATTTTTTACCACCCTTAAGAGTGTGAATTGGACCAGGTACTGAGTCAATATTAATAACAAAACGTATTTTTCTAATGTATAAAATCAAAATTCCAATGTCTTTTGCTACTCTTGAAAAGTTAGGGAAGAAAAGAAAACACCAAAGTTACGTGGAAAACCCTAGACCAGGGAGAAAAAACCACGATAAGAGTTTTTTATTTTTAATTCAGATACACAGTACACATTATAGGGACAGGTATAAATAACCAAACAATAAGATACCCTAGACTGATAAAAGATCAAAACGCCCTTAGGGCTAAAATATAATTTCAACACTCCCCCTCAAGTTGGGGCATAGAAGTCAATGAAACCCAACTTTGTAATACAGGTGTCAAAAGTCTATCTAGGTAACCCTTTAGTGAGAACATCCAAAACTTTTGGCTAGACGGAACATAAGGAATGCAAATGCTACTGTTATCCAATTTTTCTTTGATGAAGTGTCGGTCAATCTCAACGTGTTTGGTTATGTCATGTTGAACCGGATTGTTTGCAATATTAATGGCAGCCTTGTTATCGCAGTAAAGTCTCATCGGGTCATGACTTTCTTGATGTAGATCTACCAGAACCTTCTTCAACCAAATCTCTTCACATATACCCAAGCTCATAGCCCTTTATTCGGCTTTGGCACTGCTTCTAGCCACGACACCTTGCTTCTTACTTCTCCAGGTAACTAAGTTTCCCCATACAAAAGTACAGTATCCTAAGGTGAATTTCCTATCTGTAACAGAACCGACCCAGTCTGAATCTGTGTAGGCCTCGATACACCTTTTATCATGCTTTCTGAAAACCAAGCCGTTTCCAGGAAAGACTTCAGATACCTTAGGATCCGTGTAACTACCTCCATGTGTGTTTCATACGGAGCCTGCATAAACTAACTGACCAAGCTAACTACATATGATATATCAGGTCTAGTATACGAAAGATATATCAGTTTCCCCACAAGCCGTCGATATCTCTCTTTGTTCATAGGAACATCATCTGCTGACTCTATCATATTGAGATTAGCTTCTACAGGTGTATCTACAAGTTTATACCCTGTCATTCTGGTCTCTCTCAACAAATCAAGTGTGTATTTCCTCTAAGACACTGAGATCCCTTCCGTTGATCTTGCTACCTCCATTCCTAGGAAATATCTCAAAGCACCGAGATCTTTCATCTCAAACTCATCTGCCATTCGTCGTTTCAACCTGTCAATCTCTGCTGAGTCATCCACTGATAGTATAATATCGTCAACATAGAAAATCGTGTGATCTGAATTCCCTTGAACAAACCCCTGAGATTTAACAAAGGTGGTGAATTGATCAAACTAGGCTCTAGGGGACTGCTCCATGCCATACAAGGATTTTTTTAATTTGCAAACCTGATTGTCGAACTGTGCTTCAAAACCTGAAGGTGGGTTCATATAAACCTCTTCTTCCAACTCACAATTCAGAAAAGCATTTTTCACATCCAACTGATGGAGGGGCCAGTCTTGATTAACGGCCACAGAGAGAAGAACACGAATAGTGTTGAGTTTTGCCACAGATGAGAAGGTTTTAGAGTAATCCACTTCATACGTCTGAGTGAATCCTTTTGCAACCAATCTGGCCTTATATCTTTCGAGAGTTCCATCTGACTTGTATTTGACAGTAAAAACTCACTTACACCCTACGATTTTATGACCTCTCGAAAGACTAACAAGATCCCACGTTTTGTTAGTCTCAAGGGCCCACATTTCCTCTATAATTGCAACTCGCCATTTAGGAATTTTCAGAGCCTTGTGTATATTGCCTGGAATTATCGCAGTATCCAGGCTGGTGGTGAAAGCTCTAAACCTCGTAGACAAGTTATTGTAAGACAAGAAGCATTTCATAGAGTGTTTGGTGCACGGTATAGTACCTTTTCGCAGAGCTATCGGCAAATCCAAGGTAGCATCAATCTCAATCTCACTGATCTTGTCATCCTATTGATCTGTACCCAACTGTTGTTCATTTTCAGTCCCCTAAGCACCACTTGGCGCTTCATTACTGCCATCATCCTTGACTTCACCCAAGTCCCCTATATCACCTTCAACATACTCATTGTCATTATGACTAGGGGTATCTTGAGCCTGAGCTGGTTTCGATTCTGACTCTTGAACACCTTCCGGCGCAGCAACAGGGAAAACAATTTTGGGAACTATTTTCTTTCGGAGATGCTTCCTATAGTAAGTTATCCAAGGCACTTGTTTTGTAGGGAGGATAGGCTCATTTGTTTCAGGTATAGGTTTGGGAAACAAGTGTAATGAAATAGAGTAGGCGGAAGTGTTAGCCTCTTCACTCGAAGTCTCCCCTTGAAGAGGACTAACGGGAAAAAAGGGCTTGTCCTCTAGAAATGTGACATCCATGGTGACAAAGTACTTTCGAGAGGAAGGTTGAAAGCACTTGTAGCCCTGTTGATGGAGTGGATACCCAACAAAGACACATTTTTTGGCCCTAGGAGCAAATTTACTCTCGTAAGGACCATGATTATGGACGAAAAATGGTGCACCCAAAAACCCTAAGAGGAACATCAGGGAAAAGGCGAGTGGACGAGATGGATTCTTTAAAATGCTCTAAGGGGGTTTGAAATTTGAGCACACACGGGAGGGCATCCGATTTATCAGATGAGCTGCAGTAAAAACAGCATCCCCCATAGATACGAGGGTAAGGATGCAGGTATCATGAGGGATTCAGCTACTTCAATGAGGTGGCGATTTTTCCGTTCGATCGTCCCATTCTGCTAAGGTGTATCGGCACAGGAATTTTGGTGGACAATTCCTTTAGAGTTTAAGAACTCACGAAGGGTCTGATTAATAAATTCACGCCCATTGTCCCTTCGAAGAATGGCGATTTTGGTATTGAACTGGGTTTCGACGATGGTGTAAAATTGTTGAAAGACCGTCGTCACTTCAGATTTGTCTGTAAGAAGAAACACCCATGTAAGACGGGTGTGATCATCTATGAAGGTAACAAATGACCGTTTACCTGACACTGTTTTGACATTCGAAGGGCCCCAAACGTCACTATGTATCAGGTGGAAGGGTCGGGAAGGTTTGTAGTGTTGTGAGGTAAAAGACACTCTAGGCTGTTTAGCACGAATACAAATATCACACGATAAAGATGACACATTCACATTTTGAAATAAATGGGGGAATATTTCATATAATGAAAGTTTGGATGTCCAAGACGAAAATGCCATTATAAGAAATCAGTTTCAGAAATAGTAAGAGAAGACAGTAAACAAGTACTAGATAAACTCCTAAAAGAAGCATCCTCGGAAAGGAAATAGAGCCCCCTATTGTGCTGGGCAGTGCCAATAATCTTCCCCGAGCTCAAGTCCTGAAACGAAACATTTTCTAGTGAGAACACAGCTTTGCAGTTCAAATCTCTGGTTAACTTACTTATTGATAACAAATTATACGATATTTTTAGCACATGTAAGACATTCCACCGTCAACTGATTCACTAATGAAGGCTCAACTGGACTTACATTTATCATTCGGAAGACGTCGCTTGCCATTTGAAGGTCGGCCATGTAATTTCCAGCACTGATCTTTCGTATGCCACGGTTTCTTGCAATGTTCACAAATTAGAGGGGTCTTTACATTCTGTTTGTCATTCTCTGAACCCGATGACTTGACTCCAAACGCAATAGAGTCTAGGGCATTAGGCGTTGTACCATTCATACTGAACCACGTCAGCGGGCAATTCCAAACTTCCATCAAGGACGATAGTGGTCTTTGTCCCAAAATTCGACTCTGAACACCAACAAACTTCGAGTTTAAGCCAGCCAGAAAATCATATACACGGTCAGCCTTCTCAATCTTCGAATACTGAATCCCGTCAAAGGGCAATTCCAAACTATTTCCCAACACAGATCTATCTCTTGCCACAATAGTGATAATTTATTGAAATAGGATGTTACGTCGAGTGTCCCCTGCTTGCACTCATGCACATGTTTTCTCAATGTATAAAGGCGTGAAGCATTCTGCCTCTTCGAATAAAGTTTCTGGACAGCTTCCCATATATCCCGAGCTGAAGCTAAGTAAAGAAAAGGCTTCCCGATCTGAGGCTCCATACTGTTAATTAAAATTGAGTGGAGGAGGGAATCCTCCCCCTTCCATATACGTTCTTGAGGATCCCAGGATTTGGTCTGGGTATTTTCCCTGTTAGATACCCGAACTTGTGCCGGCCCTCGAGAACCATTCTCACAGATTGTGACCAAGAAAAGTAGTTCTGGCCATTAAGTTTTTCGCCAGTAGAAATTCCTACAGAATTGCCTACAAACCCAGACATAATGTTTGTGAAAGGTAAATTAGGGTAAGCAGTTATCGGAGTTTCTGAATATTATGGAACCCCTGGGTATGTATCTAGTAGAAAATCTATTGATGGATTGGTCAAAGATCTAACGGCTGTCCCAAGTGCAGAAATTTGCTGTTGTAGATTTGCCAATTGTTGTTGAACACTAATAGTCCCACTATGAATCATTGTAGGTTGTTTCTGCCTATAGACCCCTGAAGATATTGTTTCTGTCAGTGTGGGAAGACCAACTGGAGGAGTCGATTAACCAGAGGGTAAATAGCAGTGAAAAACATTTATTGTAAAGGGTTGGGTTGGACCGGGTCTAGGTGGACCCTGGTTGGACCGGGTTCGGCTGGATCAGCTGGTTCAAGTGATTTGGTGGGTTCTGGTAGATCAACAAATCGGGCATGTTCGGAGGGCTCGGTAACGAGGACGGAGGGTAGAAGGAACTAGGTAATGATGGAAGGGAAAAAACGAAGGATGAAAGAATGACTGACCTAGAAACACTCCGCCGACAGGGTCTGGGTTGCGATCGGTAATGATCAGCGTCTGAAACGAAGGAAACATCGATGGCAGGTGCTGTGTCTGGGCTGGACCAATGGAGGATGTTCGAGTCTCGACGGTAGTGTGGTTGAAGTCGTTGACGGCAGCGGTAGAGGTCCTCCAATGGCAGTGACAGCAGGATCGACTAAGGCTGGTTGGATCTAAATCGGTCCAAGTAATGACCGTAGATATTGGTCGACGGTAGCCCTAATTTCAGCACTGTTAGAATTTTCTTTTGGAGTTCCATCCCCTGCTACAGTCGATGACTAAATCTCTTCTATTCCAACAACATTCTCATCACCATGTTTTGACACCATTTTGAAAAGTTAAGGAAGAAAAGAAAACACCAGAGTTACGTGGAAAACCCTAGACCAGGGAGAAAAAACTACGATAAGAGTTTTTTATTTTTAATTCAGATACACCGTACACATTACAGGGATAGGTATAAATAACCAAACAAAAAGAAACCCTAGACAATATATTCTAATAAAAGATCCACGATAAAAAATCTAGTCTCCTTACCTGATGGCTCTCGAGAACCATCCTCGTTACCAAAACCCATCCTACCTTCAATCCTCGTTACCGAGCACCTCATGCAAGCAATAAGACTCCTCGAGTTCCACGGTCTGATTTTAATTCTCTCTCTACCATTAAGAAGAAAGAGACTACGAAAATTGGAGGGTCAGCCGACATTTCTTCCTTAGAATGTGAAAAGTCACTCGCACCAAAAAGAAAAAAGAAAGCAAAGTTATTGGGCCCCTGCAACGCTGGACTCCCCCCTACCTATTTTTCAATTGAGGTTTCTTTAATCACGATCGAATACCAAGCAACTCTTAAGCCTACTTCTCCTGTCCCCTGCCTTAACACAATTACTCTGTCCCCCCTGTTTTTCTAGAATAGCCAGTTCCTCTGTCGTTGCTACCCCCGAGCAACCATGCCCTCCCTTGTGTGCCTTCCCCTCCCCCCACTTTAACCACTACCTAAACCCTGCAAAACAATAACCAAGCGGCTCTCCAGAGCACGTCACTCCTCATGCCTATTCAAATCATTTCCAAAGCACTTCATTAGAAGAAAATATCTGAAGGAGCATTCTAAGAGCTTTTGCCTCGAAACTAAATTAGTGGCTGACCATATTTCGGACCTCATCGAAGACAAAAGCACTTTATCACAAAAGCAGCCTCAATTTATCAGGTCAGATAACCAACTCCCCCCCCCCCCCTTTTCAAGCACTCTATTTTCTCCCCACCTAACTCAAAATTGTTCTTTCTGAGAGGTTCCCCAAGCTTCTCCCCGGATGCCTCAGTGAATGTAAAGGAGGATGGCCCTCTCGACTCCCCTTTTAGTGTGAGTAGTGAAGAAATCGATTGGAACAACACATCAGGGGAAACGAAAGTGTCAAAAACGGAAGCCCCTTTGCTTTTTTATTTAAAATCCCTGTTACAGATAGAGGTGGACAAGAACCTTGAGGTAATTGCCTTCGGCTCCACCCCCTCAACAATTCCTTCTAATCTCCTAGCACACCTAATGAGCATTGTCTCTGATTGCAACCTAATTTTGGATTGATTTGTGACTGCCAAGGCTGTTCTCCAGCTCTAAACACGAAAGGATGAAAATAGTGACTTGGACATAAGAGGTCTAAAAGATGTTAATAAAAGGCTGGCTCTCAAGCACTTCTTAAAGAAAATTAACTCCTTAGTAGTGTTAATTCAAGAATCAAAGAAAGAAAGTTTCGATGTAAGCTTTATCAAAACTCTCTGGAGTTTCAAAGATTTCAACTGGGATTTTGTTGAATCATATAATGCTTCTGGTGGAATGTTGACAATGTGGGATTCGAATCTGATTTCTATATTTGAAACTCTAAAAGGAGGTTATTCCCTATCAATAAAATGTACCACTATCTGTAAAAAGAATTGTTGGATTACTAATGTTTATGGGCCAACCGATTACAAAGAAAGAAAATTTGTATGGGATGAACTCGATCTTACAGTTTATTGTGAGGATGCATGGTGCATTGATGGAGATTTTAACATCACAAGGTGGGCACATGAGAGGTTTCCTTTGGGCTAAAACACTAGAGGCATGAGAAAATTCAATGGTGTCATAGAGCAAGCAAAACTTTTGGAAGTCCGATTGAGCAATGGGAGTTTCACCTGGTCAAGGGAAGGCAGTTCAGTTTCAAGATCTCTTTTAGACCGTTTCTTTATATCTAAAGCATGTGATGAGTTTTTTGAAAATTCTAGAGCTAATTGGCAAGCCTGAATGTTCTCTAATCACTACCCAATTTTACTAGAGGTTGGCTCCTTCAATTGGGGGCCCTCCCCCTTCAAGTTTTGGTACAGCTGGCTACTCAACAAGGAAAGTGTACAAATTATCGAGACAGCCTGGATTAATAGCAAGGTACATGGTTGGGCTGGTTTTATACTCAGTCAGAAGCTAAAAGAAGTCAAAACAGCAGTAAAAAAGTGGCATTATAAATACAAGGAAGGCAAAAAAAAGAAGGAAGAAAAGCTGATAGCAGAAATTGAAAAATGGGAGACCCTTGCCGATATTTCCCCCCCTTTCCAATAGCGATTATGCAACAAGATCATCCTTAAATCAGATCTTATGTCGTTATACAGGCTGGACGGAATCAATTTAATTCAGAAAAGAAAGTTAAAGTGGCTCAAGTTGGGAGATGAGAACACAAGCTTCTTCCACAGATTCTTAGCAGCAAAGAAGAGGAGAAATTTCATAAATGAGCTAGTTGATGAATGTTGTTGCCACTGTTTTACAAAGGAAGCAAGCTTTAACGTCCCTCTCGCCTTCAATCTGCACATTCTGCCTCCACCATAGTGAAGACTCCCTTCATCTTTTTTTTCACTTGCCCCTATTTAGCTTGGTGTTAGGAAAAGCTACTGTGTTTCTTCAATTTCTCATGGATTATGTGTAATGATTTCGAAGGCAACATGCTGCAACTTCTTGCTGGTCCAAACCTCCACAACCCCAACCGACTTCTTTGGTGTAATGCAATTAAAGCTCTCTTGGCAGACCTTTGGTTAGAAAGAAATCAAAGGATTTTTTACAATAAAGTTCTTGGGTGCCAAGATCGCCTCGATTCCGCCCGCCGTCAAGCTTCTTCTCCATGCTATTCAATGTTTATAGTTTAATGGGCAAACCTCAATTGGGGGGCTATCATCTCCACTTTCCCCATTGGATAGCAATAAATCTTTTTGGACGTCTTGCTTTCTCTTATTCTAAGTCCCCCCCCCCCAAATGGTTAGTTGCTAATCACTGGGACAGCCGCTTAGCCTCTTGGTCCATTTCCTTCCGAAGATTGCTCAAAGATGAAGAAGTGCTGGCCTTCCAAGAGTTGTTGGGGAAATATCGCAAGTAGAAGTCTAACTGATTCTTTTGATAAAAGGGTATGGTCTATCTCAGCCTCCGATTCTTATATAGTTAACTCCCTTAGAGTGCACCTTCCCCTGTCTCCCCTTTGGATAAGCCTGTTTACTCGGCCATTTGGAAGACTAAAAGCCCTCGAAGAGTCAACATTCTCATATGGATAAGTTATCCAGCCAGTTGAATGTTGCCACGTTTTACAAAGGAAGCAACCTTCAACCTCGGCCTTTTGCCCTCAATCTGCACATTCTGCTTCCACCATAGTGAGACTCCCTTCACCTTTTTTCACTTTCCCCTATTCAGCTTGGTGCTGGGAAAAGTTGCTGTGTTTCTTCAATTTCTCATGGATTATGTGCAACGATTTCAAAGGCAACGTGCTGCAACTTCTTTCTGGTCCAAACCTCCACAACCCCAACTAACTTCTTTGTTGTAATGCAATTAAAGCTCTCTTGGTAGACCTTTGGTTCTTGAGAAATCAAAAGATTTTTCACAATAAAGCTCTTGGGTGCCAAGATCGCCTCGATTCCCCCCCGTCAAGCTTCCTCTTGGAGCATCCTCTCCAAACCGTTCAATGCTTATAGTTTAATGGACTTCAACCTCAACTGAGGGGGCTATCATCTCCACTTCCCCATTGGACAGCAATAAATCTTTTTGGACATCTTGCTTCTCTTATTCTAGTCCCCTCTCCCCAACCCCAACCCCCCCCCCCCCATACATTTTAAACTCTATAAATTATCCCCTCTCTATTTTAGGCCATTATTTTGGCTTGCTTTCTTGGTTCTGTACTGTAAAACTCTTAGGTTTGAGAAAGAATCAAAATACTCTATTCATTCACCAAAGATATGAATATATGCAAGTGTACAAAGCATAGAAAAGGAAAATATCACAAAATATTTACAAGAATGGAAAACCCTAACTATAGAATTATAACATATACCTTGCTTGTACTCTCTTTAGTGTTATTCTCTCTTCTTTTGTTACATTGGATGTGATGAGGGTGCTAAGGGGGTGTCAACCTAGTTGAAATGCCCAGGTGCACCTCCTGATCCTAAAGTAGTCTTAGTATTTTTGTTTGCTTTGCTCATTGTATAACCCTCTTGTACTATGGGCTTTAGCTCATTTCTATAATTTATAATAATGATCCGTTTCCTTTTCAAGAAAAAGAAAAAAAAAAAGAAACCCTAGACTGATAAAAGACCAAAATGTCCTTAAGGCCAAAATATAATTTCAACAGCTACTCTAATCTTCCCAACCATGATTTCTTTTTTTTTTTTTTTCTAGTCACCCCAAAATACAAAATTATACACATGCTAGTTACCGTAAATGAAATGTTCTCCCCTCTCTCCTCCCTTTCCAAACTTTCCGATCTCCCCTTTCCCCCTCTGTTCAATAACCTGTAGCTTCCATTCCTCTTGTTCTCCCTACTCCTCTTCACCCTTCTTCTCCTTATCTACCACTCTTATCCTCTTACTCCTCGCCTCCTCGCCCTCCATCTGTTGAAGCCTGCTAGCTCTACCCTTCACCAAAATGGAACTAAAAAGTTGCTGCATTCTTGATCATTTCTTCTATATGTGGCAAGTGGAGAATGGATTTTGGGTGGAAGATGTGAAAAGAGATCAGAAGACTTTCTTATCAACGGCCTCAGCGCATTGGCTTCACGACAGCTTTTATAGACTTCTGAGTGGTCCGACCTTCGAATTCTTCTTACTAAAGGAAAGAGTAGATAAGAGTTTCATTCGGTTAGCTAAATTTCGTAGCAAGGAACATTGGTTTGTAGAATGTGCAGTTTGGTCCTCATCATGAGGAAGGAAGAACATCCATATACCTTACGTAGATAACGATTTTGGTTGGCATGACTTTAAGGAAATGGTTAGTTCTTGCATTACAAGCCCCCTAATCCCCTCTGTTCGCCAGAAAGGATATTGCCAAAGAAGTTCTCATCATTTTTGGCCCACCACAGCACAGTTAGGTTTATGACCAATAATCAAAGGACACAAGCAAGAAGCTTGTCAGAAGTGGTCAAGGGGGAAAAGATTTCCATTGCTCCATTGCCAGAGCCTTCAAAAAAGTTCTTCAAAAAACAGCCACATCTCTCTGTTTCAACCAAGAAAAAATAGAGCAAGCTCCTTTTCTGGGTACAGAAGTACACCAAAGTCTTTCAAGAAGATTTTCACAACTTATGGATCGTTTCAAGGTTATTTGCATTCAATGATTGGAAGGAAATAGTACAAGATTTGAGAGTGGCTTTCAATTCTAGTGTTTCAATAAACCCCTTATATGCAAATAAAGCATTAATCAAGGTTGAACAAGGTGATTTGGCAGATTTGATTAAAATTCATTGTAAGTGGCAACAATTTGATTCTTTCCATTTATTATTTGAGAAATGGAACTCGAAAAGACAGGAGGTCTTCAGTCATGGAAGGATTCGGGGGTTGGTTGTCAATAAAAAATCTCCCCCTAGATTTTTGGAGTAGAAACACTTTCGAAGCAATTTGAGCATACTTCGGCATCCTGGAATCTATAGCGGTAAAAACTCTCAACTTCACAAACTACCTGGAAACAAAAATCAAAGTCAAGAGAAACCTTTGTGGTTTTGTGTCGGTGACCATTGAAGTTAAGAATGAAAATCTTAGTAACGTGTTTCTGAATTTTGGAGATATTAAATGTTCAGGGCTGCCTACTACCAGTTATGGAGACTTAATCATTGAAGACTTTTCAAATCCAATAGATTTAATTCGTTAAAATCAAGTTTTGAAGGATGAAGGTGCTGAAACAATTGATATAGAATCTGAATAGTCTTTTCTTACATCGTCCCAGTCATTTCTAGGCTACTCGTGGAATCCAAAAGCCTCACAGAGGAAGCTTTCCGGCCGCTAGATCAGCTGGAAAATCATCCTTTGTCAAGCAGCTTAGAGGAATGCGAAAAGGCACCAAAAGCCTCTTTTAATGTGGGTGGGAACATCTCAGAGGAAAGTGAAAAGGCACATTTAATGAAGAAAGAGTTAGCTTCAGCTATTTTAGATGTTACTAATGCTCCTCCAGCCTTTTTGAAAGAGAGGAAGGTGAAAAGTCACATTTTGTTCAAAAAAGTAACGGTCCATCATCAGACCTCAGGGAGTCTTCTAAATTGGCAGCCCACTCGACATACTAGAAGGAACTTATTGAGTCAGGGGTACTCGAAGAGGCTCAGGGTTTTTGGCAGGACAGCATTGAAAATGAGTGCTCCATTAAATCAGGAGTAATCGAAGAGGCACAGGAGTTTTGGCGGGACAATTGTCAAAAGGGGGATTCTCCGAATACCCTCTATTTTAATTTAGCCAAGGAAAACATTAATCCAAGCTGCTATCCAATCAAGTCTCCTGCCTCCTCAGCTTCTCGTCAGAACCAATTAAATGCTCGGAATCCTTTTCCTAAACACTTTTTCAGAAAAAGAACCTCCTTCATCAACAGATGGACAGAAACAAATGATGATGTCTCAGGGGAGAAAAGAACCATCAATTCAGATGAGCAGCCAATGGAGATCTCGGGAAGTTTCTTACCAACAATAGCAGACAAAAATCCGGACTTGCTAGAGGTTTGTTGCACAAAAATTCAAATTCCTTCTCCTCCCTCAAACAAGGATATTCTCTCTCCATCATCTAAGTTGTTTAAGCATACCAACTTCACCATCCCGAATTCAAGTAACATTTTTGTAAGAGGCTCACCTTGTTCCCCTCCTAGTATAAAAAAGAAAGAAGACTCGGAGTTGGAATGACCTTTCAGTGCTAGTAGTGCAGAACTGGAAGCCCTAAATCCAACCTCAATCCAAGAAGATAGTGTTCAAGACTTTGTATTCGGCCTGGATCTGCAACCCTATTCTCTAATGAAGACAAGGTAAAAACTTTGGAGCATTACTCCACTTGCTCCCCATCCATACCCTCACCAGAGCTTCCAGATCACTTAACATCCATTGTTAAGGCTTTTTAATAAGTTCATTAATACAAACAACCTACCGGAAATTCCATTATCTAATGGAAAGTTCACATGGTCCAGGGGAGGAAATTCTTCTTCCAAATCTTTACTAGATAGATTCTTCATCAATAAGGAGTGGGACTCTTCACCAAATCAAGAGTAATTCGCCAGGTACGCCTACTTTCAGACCATTTCCCATTGTTATTAAGCGCAAGCATAATTAGTTGGGGCCCCTCTCCCTTCAGATTTTGTAACAACTGGTTATCAAACAAAGAATGTGTCATTTCCATTGAAAATTCTTGGAAAAATAGTAACATAAAAGGGTGGCCAGGATTCGTTATTAATGAAAACCTCAAATTAGTTAAAGTTGCATTGAAAACTTGGTTAGCAAACTACCAAAAATCCCTAACCCGAAAGGAAGAGGCCTTGGTAAAGGAAATAACTAAGAAAGAAGCTCTGATTGAATCTTTGGGATGGGATCCCGAGGTGGCTGGCTACATTTCCACTTTAAAAGCAAAATTAATGAGCATTTATAGGCTGGCAAAAAGGGACCTTATTCAGAAATGCAAGCTAAATTGGATGAAACTGGGAGATGAAAACTCTAGTTTTTTTTCATCATTCTTGGCAACAAGGAAAAGGAAGAATCTAATCAATGAGCTTCTAGATGAACAAGGGATGTCTACTAATTCTTCTAATGAAGTGGAATGCCTTATTCTAAGTTTCTATGACACCCTCTACATAAGATCCCCTGGTAACAGATACTTGTCGGCCTTCTTAAATTGGCCTCGAGTCACACAATCACAGAATACTTCACTCATTTACTGAAGCTGAAATTGTAATGGCTATTAAAACCCTGGGGAAAAATAAAGCACCTGGACCAGATGGCTTTACTGTGGAGTTCCTCTCGAGATTTTGGCTCTTAGTTAAAGATAATTTCATTAAGTTATTCGAAGACTTCCACAAAAGTGGAAGATTGAATGCATGTATGAGAGAAAACTTCATTTGCCTCATTCAAAAGAAAGAAAATGCAATATCTGTTGAGGATTTCAGGCCAATGAGCCTTACTACTTTAACTTACAAGGTAGTTGCAAAAGTACTTGCTGAAAGGCTGAAGAAAGTGATGCACTCCATCATCGGGTCATCTCAGAATGCCTTTATTGAAGGGAGACAAATACTAGATGCAGTCTTGATAGCTAATGAAGTGGTGGAGTACCGAGTGAAGAAGAAGAAGGGTTGAATCTTTAAACTTGATATGGAAAATGCTTTTGACCAGGTGGATTGGACCTTTTTAGAAAAGGTTTTAATTGCAAAAAACTTCGACTCTCGCTGGATCTCTTGGATCTTGGGATGCATTCAAGACCCAAAATTCTCTATCATTATTAATGGAAGACCTCGAGGCTGCATTCTCGCATCTAGAGGGATTAGGCAAGGTGATCCCCTGTCCCCTTTCCTTTTCCTGTTAGTAAGTGAAGTGTTGGGCTCCATCATTGACAAGTTGTACGACAATGGCCTGTTTGAGGGATTTGTGGTTGGGAAGGAGAATATTCACGTTCCATTACTCCAATTTGCAGATGATACCCTCATTTTTTGCAACTATGATAGCAAAATGTTGTTAAAATTGAAAGAAGCAATTAGTTTCTTTGAATGATGCTCAGGTCAAAAAGTGAATTGGGAAAAATCAGCTCTTAGTGGAGTCAACATAGAAGAAGAGGAATTGTTACGAATGGCTAATCTTCTCACTTGTAAGGTCGAATCACTACCTTTCATGTACCTTGGTTTGCCACTAAGAGGCTACCCTAAGCAATCCTCCTTTTGGCAGCCGATGATAGAAACGGTGCATAGAAAATTGGACAAATGAAAAAGATTTAATCTCTCAAGAGGAGGAAGGGCAACCCTATGCAACTTAGTTCTCACCAATCTCCCAACGTACTATATGTCTATTTTTGCAATGCCAGAAAATGTGGTCTCATCTTTAGAAAGACTAATTCGAAACTTCTTTTGGGAAGGTCATAAAAGGAAGCAAAGTCAATCACCTGGTAAAGTGGAGTATTGTGTCGATCTCCAAGTAATGGAGATCTCGGCTTGGGAGGGCTTAAATTTAAAAATTCGGCCATGCTTGCTAAGTGAGGCTGGCGTTATATGAAGGAGGATAACTCTCTTTGGCGGTAAGTGATCACCAGCATCCATGGCAAAGGCTTCTTTAATTGGCATTCATCCAGAAAATATGGGAATAGTCTGAGAAGCCCGCGGATTAATATCTCAAGATGCTGGTCAAAAGTGGAGCTTTTGGCCTCTTTTATCCTTGGCGATGGCTCTCGAATAGGTTTTTGGTCTGATCCTTAGATAGACTCAACCCCATTGTCCACACTCTATCCAAGTCTGTTTAGAATTACCTTATTGCCAAGGGGCTCAATAGCTTCTCATTGGGATCATTCTCTAAACTCTTGGTCCATCATTTTTCGCCGTTTGCTTAAAGATGAGGAGATCACATACTTTCAAGCCTTGTTACTCATCCTCTCAAGAAGATCAGTCTCAGCAAGCCCCAACCGACGTTCATGGTCTTTGGAAGCTTCAGGCATCTTCACAATTAAATCTCTCATAGCACATAGCCCCTTCGTCCCCAATGGATAAAAGCCTTTTCAAGGCTCTATGGAAGACTAAAAGCCCGAGGAGAGTCAACATCTAGATCTGGATAATGCTCTTTGATCTCCTAAACTGCTCCTCGGTCTTGCAAAGAAAATTACACTCGGCCAGCTTATCGCCTTCTTTTTGCCCTTTATGCAAGAAGGCAGGGGAAGATTTGCAACACCTCTTCTTCAACTGTCCTTATTCAGAAAACTGTTGGTGGTCTTTTTTCCACTTATTCAATTTTGTCGGGGTGTTTGGAGATAATTTTAGAGGTAATGTACTTCAACTTCTATTGGGTCCCTCCCTCAAAAAGAGGCCAAGATTGCTTTGGATCAATATGGTTAAGGCCATTCTAGCAGACCTTTGGCTCGAAAGAAATCAGAGAATTTTCCACAATAATGAAACTTGTTGAAGGGCTCGTTTTAACTCGGCTCAAAGAAATGCTTTAGCCTGGTGCTCCTTAAACAGTGACTTTGAAGACTTCTCTATACAAGACTTAAATTTGAACTAGTAGGCCTTCATCTTCCCCCCTTCTTAGGCTTGTTGTCTAGTTTTACTTTCGGTTTATTGCTTTATCATTCTTCTTGTTTTTACTTGGTCTTTGTACCGTTGTATGGACATGATGAAGGCGCTAAGGGGGTGTCAACCTAGTTGAGATGCCTGGGTGCGCTTCCTGATCCTTTCTTTCAGTTGTACCTCGTTGTTCTCATTATTTTCTTTATTCATGCTCCTCGTATAACTCTCTTGTACCTTGAACATTAGTCTCTTTTTTATTTAATTATAATAAAGAGGCTTGTTTCCATTTAAAAAAAATTGTAGTTTTTAGGCTGTAATGTAGCGATGGAGTAGTACCTACCACAATACTAATGATATTTTCTCTATGCCTTTGAAATGCTCTTTCTAATAACTAACTTGAGAATTTTTTACGACTTTTCATATATTTTAATTCAATATTCTCTATTTTAGATTTGAGCATCCTCTCATGATAGAAGGAAGAGAAAAAAGCGAATGGATTCTTCCAATCACTGTTCATGCACCTCCATCTAGCACTGCAACTGCTCAGAATCAAAATGATAGACCTTTCTCTTTGGAGCCGATGTGGATGCACAACTGATAGTAATTGATTAATTTTGTTATTTACTCCAAAGTAGTAGTATAACTTCACGTTTTTCTCTGTTTCTATCTCACACAATAACGAGAAAATAACTGTAAGAATTCAAATGCCTACTAGATCTTGCTAGGCTAAGTTTTCTCTATCTCTATTAGTGATATCTTTATTTTTCTTCAACCTTATAATGGATTTTCTTTTAGCAATTGCAAATCATAGCAATGAAAGTTGGGGTCCTGGTTTGATTTTGCACTAGAAAAAGATAATATTTGTCAAGTATTATAATGACTAGGCATAGATACACAAAATTTTAATGACTAGGCACCAGTTTCCACGTCATCGGAAGTGTGGTAGAACAATAATATTTGTCAAGTAGTTCAAATAGGACTTCTAATTCATTAGTGAAGTGATATGGCAAAGGCTGAAATCATGCCACAAGGACCACAAAGACTTCAAGATGAGGTTGCGTTAAATGGACTCTAGCTTCCTTTACGAAGAATTTAAGTGCATCTCCATCATTTATTGCAAGTCATACATATTGTAGAACAATAGTTCAAACTAATTTAAGTGGAATTTCATTTGTTCTTGAAGGTTCCCAGAAGCTGAAATGCATTTTTCAAATTCGGATTTAAGATCCTCTATTATGTACTTTTCAGTTTTTTGAGCCATTTCAATGCAGCTCCATATTGTAGTCCTTGTGGCATGATTAAGATGCCTTTATTTTTAGTGATGCGTCCTTGAAAACACAGCATATAAGGTCAAGGATTCAAGGGCTCGTCTGGTAGTTGATGGGCTTCAAATTTGATTTGTTAAATTGAAGACACTTTTGTAGTTACTTTCTGGGCTTCCTCATGCTATTTTGTTTTTTTGTGACCGGTTGTACTTTCAGATGATTGCAAGACAGATAATTTGTACTCCCTTTGTGCATCATGCAGAGGTTCATGTCAAATGAAGGACTTATAGATTTTCTCCAGCAATTTTCGCATTCCAATCAACGCCTTGCTGCCTGGAAATTTTTTTGAAGAAACTGATGTCCTGAATGCAAATGTCAAACCGAAGCGCCGAAGAAGAAGATGGTGACGATGAGAGTGTAGGTAGGCCATTGACGTTGCAGGTTGACCGCTACATGTTGCAATTTATTACCACAATCTTCAAATTATTTTCCTCAAGTTATGCTATATGGCATTCTTGTGACTCCAATTGAAAATGTGAATCTGGATCCCCATCAATCTAAGAATTGGGATAACAATTCATATAAGACTTACCCTTCTGTACGTTCCCAATGGATTCATAATGCTCAATTACAGGGAGATTTGAGTCCAGAAAACCTTGAAATGCTTTCAAATTGTCTCAATTGAGTAAAACCAAAGAGGTGAACAAGACGTAACACGAACAAATGATTCCATAAGTCCATAATACTTAAATTGGACAAAGACATCATAACTAGTTATATAGCAAAATCCATATACAATAAGATAAAATGATCACCTCTAATTCAATTATTTCCTCATCTACCACATGGGCAACTGAAAAATACAAGAGCAAATTAAAAAGACATACTTTGCCCCTTCCATTTTTGTGCGCATAGTTAACCAATTTGACTTTTTTTTCCAATACATGGGGACTTTAAAGCTCAACCAGGTTGCAATTTATCTAATGAATGCAAAAAATCTATAGAACTTAACAGTGAAGAACACATTCAGCAAAGATATTGTTATTTTATGTATGAGAATACTTGAGTTTCCAATAATATGTTTATTTCATCATTAAATTTTCAAATTAACTTTTTGATCTCCAAACTTTTAACAATAGGCTTAAAAAGTTCTTGAAGCAAATGTTTATTATCTCAATTAATTATATAGCATTTTAAGTTAGAAAAATCATTTTAAAAATTATTATTCCCTAGAATTATCAAAATTATTTTTAAATTTAAAATGTAGCCCCATTTTGGGTGACAGTTCAAAATACCATCGCTTAGGATTTCTTATTTTTGACGAAAGTTTAGAACCACCATTGTATCTAACGTTTTTTTTGGACGATTAATTCTCGTCATCATATTGTTAAATGTCATTAGAACTACAAAAGTTTTTGTCAAGCCCAACACTTTTTTAGAATCATCATTATAGAGCTCATCTATCATCGTTTACAAGTTACTATTTTACATTTAAAACCAAAATTGTTGTAGCAGATATGATGAGATCTAGACTTCTAGACATACAAGTGAAAGTAGTTGCGAGTAGCAGCTAATGTAGAAACTAGAGGAGCAACATATCAATTGCTAAATGATATGAAAGTACATCTCATAGCATTACGTGATGGAATATAAAAAACAACGTGCACAATAGAAGCAAGGATCAATAACATTCTTATTACATAAAACTAAGAATAAGCATGCATAAAGGATTAGAAAATACAATCTTTGTAGAATCCATCACAATCTTCCTCTTTGTGATCGATTGACACCACCAAAGGTAAGTCCTCGCTAGTCTCCGTTTGAAGAATACGGTGGTGGGACCGTTTTGTTAGTGAAGACAAAGGAATTTCACTCTAGAAAAGTGGAGAGTAAAGAGATTTTGGTGGAAGAGTCAAGTGAAAAGTCAAAAAAGCATTAATCTTTTTACATTTGAACAACCAAACTATTTAAAGACAAATTTCATGCAAAATCCTATTTTGCATGTCTTCCACCTCAAAATCCATTAGCATGTAATCTTTAAGTGTCAGGTTTGGGAAGTGTCACTTCAAAGTCCACTTATTTAGTAGGAAAATCCAACAATTGGATTTTTCCACTAACTAATTTAAAAAATCAATAAATCAATATTTTATGAAAAAACATTTTCATAATTTAGAAAATATTTAAAAACAAATTAATATCACGTATTAAATTATTTTTGATACCTAACTTTGATTAATCACATTAATTAAGTTTAAAAAATAATTTCATGCAAATGTTCAAGAATATTCTAAAAAATAATTTAAAAATTAATTATTTAATTGTAAATTATATCTCATATAAATTACATTTTTCCTTTAGGCTCGAATATGAACATTTCAAATTCTCACTTCACCTAATTCTTTAATTTTTTTCGTAGTGAGCTAGCAAGGAGACTCGAGGGACCTATAGATCATGGGCTCCAGCAATATGAGACTAACCAGTCAAACTTTTTAACCTAGTTAATCAACATTCATTAACTAACATGACTGTCCACTATAGCCTGTAGTTGCACTCCTCTCACTATATATATATTATATGTCTATTTGATATAACCATGATAAATAAGTCAACGTTTCACAGGTTGTTTGTAATAACGGCTAGGTCAAAAGCTATTTTACTCCCAAGATTAATCTTGTTCCTTAAATCCCACCAATCCTCTAATGAACAATTGGTTTGTGATCCAATCACTAAACCGAGTCTCTCTCGAGGTAATGACAGGGTGAGGCCCCTTATTCAAGATTCGAAGTCAACAGTTAAGGGAACAACCTCTCTACTATCCCTAAAAGCGGGTAGGAGTGAATTCCGTCTTGCACCCTATGTCTCCAGCTAACTATCCGGTCTTACCCCTGAAATGGGAGGCTAATTGAGTAGGCATTGTTGAGCTAACCCTCACTCATGCAAATTTAAGGATAATCCTGAATAAACAGGAGCTCATAGTTAGCTTAGGATTAAGGTTAAGTTACCTAGGTCATCACTTTGAAATAGTCCGTCTTAAACAGTAAACGACATTATAAAATAAGAGTGACTTAATTCTTGGTTCAATCTTATGCAAACTCATTGCATAAGATGCCCCCGCTCCTCATGTCAATACATGAACAAGTCAATATCACTTTATTTGTAGCACTTTACAACAAATAGTAACAACTACAGAGTGAGTTGCAAACGATAATGTTACCAGAATAAAGTACCTAGTCTTATTCGTATACTATAAACTATTTTGGCTATTTACTAAACTTAATCCACTCTTATGCCTCCGTATAAAGTTCATGTATTCATATAATAGTCATGGATCTTTAGTTTATTAGATTTAGACTTTATAAGTGCAATTCACATATTCAATAACAGTTTTATTGAATAAATGTCAATAACATCTTTATTGATAATAGAATATGTTTAACATTACAAATTGCGATTTTTAGGACATACAACCCAACATTACGAACGTTTGTAGGGGATGATGACTATTTTAGGGAGGCAATAACTCAAACATAGCCTTAGATCTATGGACTCTAACACCATGATATGCTACGTATTTTATTGAATAAAATGTGTGATCGTACAATGAAAAATACAAAAGAATAAGGAAAAAATTATACGAATAACCTGAATTTTTGGGCTAAAATGAGATTTGACTTTCTAGATTTTAATATTTTGCTCTTTTACTTTTGTTATATTCAAATGAAATTACCAACACGAAATGTAGCACATGTAATTGAACCTCTCGCCCTGTCACTATCGATCTCCTTTCTCACTCTTGCTGATTTTCTTGTTCGTTCATATCGTACAATTAGGTGTTTTAATTCTTCAGTTCATTCATGCAAACAACAGTACCGAAGCCTTACACCACTTGGTCTAGGTCTCTGTGAAACCCGGATTTCCATTTTTTCTACTTAAGCAGGTGAGTAAGGAAATTAACTAGGTGGAAGTTAAATCCTATGTTGAAGTCAAGGAAATTTCTAAGTATTTAAAAAGATTGTTGAGTAGCTTTAAGGTAAGCCATAACTAGTGAAAATTTGATAAGTATAATCCATGCATTGGAAACTAGAAAATTGGCTAAGTATAACCCATGTGTTGGCCTTGCTCATTTAGAGGTTATTTCGGCGTTGAAGGAAGCCAAAGTGTGACCAGGAGAAATGCATGCGGTAGCCAATGTCTTGAGAGGTTAGAAAAACGCATGCGGCGATGGAGGCATGCGGCGATGGAGTCATGCGGCAGTGCTACGCGATGGCAGGCAGTGATGCTACAAGAAGGATGCGATGGTATGCGGCGATGGATGCGATGGATGCGGCAGTGCTACGCGATGGTATGCGGCAACACTATGTGTTGGTGATGTGCTAGTGGCCTTGGACATGTGCTATGTGATGGACATCCAAGGGCATGTGGGCGCATAGGACAAGCTAGTAGTATGCATTGAAAGAGTGTTGATCATTATCCTAGTTCGCATAGGGCAAGGTAAGCCATGCAAAAGGAAAGAATATGCGGCCAAAAGATGAGCCTTGCGAGCATCTAGCATATGTGACCAAGTTGCATTAATTAGATGCACAAGGTAAGATTGAATGGACGCATGTGCCGATTGATGGTGTCCGGACATAGGAAGGTTGTGGCATTTGGATGGATGCATTACTGGTTAGATGACCGCATATGAGGTTGGATAGACGCATGCCCTCGTCATTCGGACATGAAAATTTGAGGGCTATGCATTCGTAAAAGGGGAGGAAGACACCTTGGATTGCAATAGCGCAAGATTGCGTTAATAATGTAAGGAAAAGACACTTGGACATGCAGCCAAGTAGAAGGTGTCGGCTTAGAGAAATCTTGGACGCCTATAAATAAGGCCAAGGACTTCATGTGAGAACTCAAATTCTCTTCAAAGGACATAAAGAAGAGTGTATGAAGGCTAATTGAGAGGAGATTATGCGTTGATGGAAGTAGCATGTGTTGATAGCAAGACCATGCGTTGGTCAAGAGATTCCAAGTAGGGAAGATGCTGTCGGATAGAAAGGACAGGAAGTAGCATCAACTTGGAACGAGGAGTTCTCCCAGAATACTCGTGCATTTGGAGTGATTCCAAAGCCACTTGAAATCTAGGAGAGGTCCAAAACATGTGCCACCAGTATCTTAACATCAAGTAATAGATTAGGGTTTCTGATGATGAGTTCGACTGGAAGGACGATAAGAATCATTGGTAAAAATTTCATGAAATACAAGGAAGTTTTTGGATAAATTCCTCTCGATTGAAAGAGGAGAGGCTAATGTTTGGAAACAACGATGTTGTTGGTTTTAATGGCAGTAAGGATTTGGAATTCAAAATCGGTGTTTATTCTGATGATTTGGTGGAGGAGAAGGATCTAAAAGGAAGAGAATGAAACGGTTGAAAAGATGTCAGCCACAGTTGTGATCATGAGGTAATGAAGTCCTAAAATATTATTGGATTAATGTTTTAGATCATTATATTTATTTTCCCTTAAATTTGTAAATATATACTACCAATATGAAGAGAATTAGTTTCAGTCTATATTGATCTCGTAAGTTTGTTGGTTTAAAATTAGTATAAGGACAATTCTTTCATCTTTCCCCATTTAATGAAAGAAAAAAAAGAAGGTTACAAAATAGATAATTAAGATAAGAATTAAATTGGATGAGAAAATAAAGAGTAAAGACATTAATCCTTTGAAGAATAAATAAACCAAAATTCAGGACATTAATGAAGAGGAAATACCACTTTTACAGCAAAACTCGAACTAAGATGTTCCTTTTTCACCATTCTTGACTCGTTAGCCTTTAGTTATTTATTATATTTATTTAAGGTAATGTTATTATTATTAAATAAATATTATATTTATATTTCAAGTTTAATTATTTAATAGTCAAAATAATATCTTTGAACTGAAACTTTAAATTTAGAACATATGAATAATTTGATCAATATTTATTTCTTTCTACTCATGAATTTGAGTATCTTTTTTACAAGGTTAAATTTTGAATAATTTATCTTTAAATTCAAGTTGTTATGTGGAACTAATAATCATAAAAAATTTACTGAGAAATTTAACTATGTAATTGAAATTTATCCACAACAGTAATTTAATTTGATTGATTTTTTTTTTTTTTGTATAAAGAAAAAACCAATAGAGAAAAAAATAACTTACATAACATGTCGAATTCCCACCTTGTACTAAAATAAATTCTAAAATATGCAGGATTGCATTAATTTCCTATTATAAAATTTGAATTTCATAAAATGAGAATTCTTTTTATAAATACATGGGCTTTATTATTAATATTTTTCTTTTGTGAATACACATAAAATGAAGTATATATATATATATATATATTATATATATATATATATATATATTTTTATCATGTGCACTAGGGGTGTTCATGGGTTGGGTTGGATATAAGTTGAAAGATTTTTTAGATCCAACCCAATTGTTCGAGTTAAAATTTTTTCAACAGAAATAACCCTCATTAAAAAACGAACCTAACCCAGGTTAATCGGGTCATTTATTTAAAATTTTGTTCTAAAAAGTATCAAAATGTAAATATGTAAAAATCTAATTTAATTATTTTCATATTATGAAATTAAGATTAACAATTCAATTTTAATTATATAGTGAATTTTTTTTTTCTAAAGTACAAAAAAACTACTTTTAAAGTTGTTGAAGAATAAACTATTCAAAAAATATTGGAATTAAATAAAATTAAAATCAAATATATATATATATATATATATATATATAATTGTAATTGTGTTATAAATAATAAAAAAATATATTTTAGAGTTAATAATAAATTTGGGTCGGTTCGAGTTGGTTTGAGTTATATTAGGTGAACCCATGAACAACCCAATCCTTAAAATTTTCATTTATTTGAACTCAACCCAATCCAAAACGCACGGGTTGGATTAAGTTAATTGATTTTTTCGGGTCATTAAATTTTTTTAACACCTCTAACGTGCACTTTAGATGAAAATTTTAGTATATTATAAAAATAAAATAATTTTATCAATTATACGAGGTTTAAACAATTAAATAATAGGTGTTGTTTTTGAAATTTTACGGACCAAATCGACACTAACTCTTAATCTCATAAACCGAAACTGCATTTTACTCTAATAACTCATTTAATTTATAAGAAAAAAAAGACAAATTATGTCATCTTTCTTCCATAAAGTTTGCTCTGCCAAGCAAAGTAGAAACCTTATAACAGAAATTAGGAACAATGATGGTGATATCTATATGACAAATTCACAATTTGAAAATGCTTTTGTAAGGCATTTCACAAAAATATATGGGCTAGTTGCATAAATAGAATTCAAGCAAAAAATAATAGAATATGTAGTACAAAGATAAAATAATTGCATATATAGATAAAAAAAATGGTAAATGATTAAAAACCCCATGCCTAGCCACCATTTTGTTCGCTTCTTCCTAGTTTTCTCAAATTAAAAGCTATCACTGATAGCAGCCATCAGTGATAGCCACGGATAGTTGTTATTAGCTATTATCGCTGATAGATTTTATCAATTGCTATCGATGATAGTTGCTATCGGAGATAGCTTTCAATTTGAGAAAAAGTAATACAATATTGAAATATTAGCTTTTAATTTGCTATCAATTATTAGTAGCTATCATTGATTCACTTTCCTCTATTGGAGTCAACCTTGAAATATCAATAGTTAAGGCTATCAGTGGTTATCAATGATAGATTTATAAATTGTGATCAACTTTGAAAGAAAATCAACAACTTTGATTACCACAGTAGCTATCACTAATAATCATTTATCATGGCTATCACTGATAGCAGCTATCAGTCGCTATCACTAATAGACTTTCATCAATTAGAATTAACCTTGAAATATTAACACTTAAGACTATCAATGATAAACTTCTATAACTGGTTATTACCTTTGAAAGAAACTCGATATATAGATATCACCTAAGTTCTATCACTGATATCACTAACATCACTCATATTGTGGTTATTGATGATAGCTTCTTTCATTGATAACATCACTGATAAGATGCTGTCAATGATCTCACTGATATCATGCTATCAATGATAGTTCTTTATCACTGATAATGTGCTATCAGTGATAGCTTCTATCACTGATAACGTGTTATTAGGTAGCTAAAAAAGGAAAGGAATAAGCAAAAATCGAAGAAAAAAAAATGAATAAGCAAAAATCGAAGAAAGAAATAAGATTAAAAGAAAGGAAAAAGGAAGGAAATAAAAGAAAAGAAAAAGAAAGGGAAAAAGAAGAAAGAGAGGACAAAATTGGAAATTAAAAAAAAATCAAAGATTGACTAATCAACTCATCCCTATTTGCAAATATTTTAAAGATGTAATATATTTTTTAGATTTTTTTATCTTATTCCACTAAATATTACAAATATTCTTCAAACATACCCTAAACTAATTTGATCATTCAACATGTGCCAATTGGTGAAGATAGACCAAGAGGTGTCTTTTCTGTCCATTATTTTAATTTGGGCCACAAGCCCATCCGGATTACGTTTAAGACCGAACCCATGGGCCAGAATTCAGATTCAGGAGGCCCAATCCAGCACCTGAGCACACGTGTAAGGTACGGAGAGAGAAGAAAAAGTCTAGTAAATGTCGGTCCCTTGATCAGCGACGGAGAATACACAGCGTTGTCTCTGCTGCAAGACACCAATCTCGGGACAAAGCTTAGACCAATTCCCTTGTCCTTCACTCCTTGCCCTATGGGCTTGTAGAGAGAGAATTTGATTCACACAGAGACAGATTGTGTGTGTATTCTCAGCAAAGAGAAATTATGATCTGTATATATATTTTGAATGACAACCCCTCCATCCCTCTTGTCTCTCACTATTCATTCTGCCATCCATAATCTCTCTCGTATTTCTGATCTCTCCTTTCTCCCTGATCATATCGTCCTCGACCTTTTCCTGGTACTTCTCTTTCGCTTTCTCTAATTTTATAGATATGGTGTAATTCATCTTGGTTTTGTGTTGCATTTGAGCGTGTGTGTGTTAATTTCCTACTTACTCTCTACTTCGATGCTTTTTCTCATCTGGGTTTTTTTGTTCTATGTTTGAATCTTGGATTTGTCCGATCGTGGTGCTTATTGAATTGGGGAGTTGGGTTTTTGTTGATTGTTTATTACATTTGGTCAACGCTATCTACAATCTTGTGGCTTCATCAAGATTTATGACTCAACCCTCTTCCGGTCTGTTGTTTTTTTTGAAAAAAAAAAAAAAGGTGAAAAGATTGAATAGTTGGAGGGTGGAGTTTTGTTTTGTAGAAATGCCAATGGAAGTTTGGATGATTCTGTATTTATGATTATATCGACGCTTCGCATATCTTCTCCGATATGGATGTTGCGACAATTGTGATATTTTCATCTCTGCTTAATTTAAAATTTTGTTTTTGTGACTTTTTACTTTGCTTTGCCAGAATGTGAAGATTCTAGACAACATCGATTATTGTATTTATTGAAATCAGTTATTTGTTTGTTCCTCTAAAAATAAAACAAATAATAATAATGAAGACAGCAACGGTTCATTTGTAACTTGTTGTGTGTAGAAGGCGTTATATGAGCTTAAAAAATCAATTTGTGTATTTACAATTAATGGATCTAGAATGGTCTATATGTGATTTTATGATGTTGAAATACGTTGAACTTTTGCCGTTCATTACTAATTTTTGGATTTTATCTTTTTCTTTTTAAACGGATAAAACACTTTTCATCGATGAAATTAAAAGAGACTAATGCTCAAATTACAATGACGCAAAATAATCATAGGAACTAGAGGGATCAGTGGGTGCATCCGAATATCTAATTTTTGGATTTAGCTAATGTATGCATACTAAACACGGATCGTCTTAGATGGTTTAGTTTTTCAGATGGAACTGGGTCTGATCTTTTTTTCTTTTGTCATCTTCTTTTTTAGATGGCTTAGTTTTTAGCTCGTGTATGCATGAAAAGAATCTGAAATCATTTGCTTGCAAATTAGGGTCTAAAGGTTCCCAATCATAATAGCAATGAGGCTAATTTATTATCTCTTTCTCTGGAGAAGACCCTGTGAGATGCCGTTTCTATAGTAGAAAATGAGCTAGAGATACAGCATTGAGCTGAGGGTAAAAAGTGGATAAAAAAAAAA
Organism: Benincasa hispida; assembly: GCF_009727055.1. Classification (NCBI taxonomy): domain Eukaryota; kingdom Viridiplantae; phylum Streptophyta; class Magnoliopsida; order Cucurbitales; family Cucurbitaceae; genus Benincasa; species Benincasa hispida. Next base: position 25,465,626 of record NC_052359.1, on the reverse strand, counting down.
TCTTGCAGCTGCTTATCTTCCAAAAGGAAGACCCTGGAACCATTTCCATGTATCGAAGAAAGGATCTCTATGTAATAATGATTGCATGTGGAAATGAAGGCCAAGGGATTGAGGGGGATACCCCATTAGTTCCTGTGGTTAGACCTTTGTACACAATGTTAAAAAATCCTATACAATAAATATAGCTGATTAGCTAGCAACTTTTTCAATGTTGAGTGCATTAAGAGTTGCTTGGAGTTATAGTACAGAAAACTGAAAATTGAAATTATTGCTTCACTGCTAGATATCTCTTTTCACTATATTTTATGTTGAGCCTTCTTTACTGGCTAGGACTTGAGAGTTACTGAGTAGATGAAATACTTTCATGAAGCAGGAAACTTTAAGAGCTGGAAAATTAAACGAGAGAATTTTAAAGTTGTTTGTGGCAAGTGGAAAAGATGAAGTTCTTTTGCTCATTGAGGCATTCAATATCCAGCAAGTTGTCACCCCTGTTCTTCCTACCAGTAAGAAAAATCTAGATATACCAATGTTCTGTTACTTCATTGATTTTGTTGTGGGTTTATCCATTTCTTTTCCTTACACTGAATACTTGATGCAGGGTGTTCAGAAAAATTCTAGGATTCAATGATATGCTGTGATTGCATTTTAGAGCATTAATCTTCAGCTGCTTCTTTTAAGGAGACTTGCCAATCTGTATTTTTATATATTCAAAATTATATCACAGATCATTGTTTTTATTTTCTTAAAAAGTTTGAAAGATGTCCCAGCTTAATATTAAGGATAGCGAAGTTGACATTGTGATCGGAGCACTCCACTCTGATCTGACATCATTTATGAATGAATGGAGACCTATTTTCACCCGATACCACTTGATTATTGTCAAGGATCCTGAACTCAAAGAGGACCTTGAAATTCCAGATGGCTTCGACGTGGATGTCTATTCTCTACAAGACATAGATAGAATTGTTGGTACTTCCAATTCAATTAAATTCTCTGGTTACTCTTGCCGATACTTTGGCTACCTCATGTCGAGAAAAAAATATATCATCTCAGTTGATGATGACTGTGTTCCAGCCAAAGATGATAAGGGCTTGTTAATAGATATTGTAGCGCAGCACTTATCAAACCTTTCGACTCCGGCCACTCCTTTCTTCTTCAACACACTGTATGATCCATTTAGGAAAGGAGCAGACTTCGTCCGTGGTTACCCATTTAGCTTAAGAAGTGGGGTTGCTTGTAGTCTATCATGTGGACTGTGGCTCAATCTAGCAGATTATGATGCACCAACACAAGCCCTCAAGCCAAGTCTGAGGAACACGTGCTTTGTTGATGCAGTCCTCACTATTCCAGTCGGAGCAATGTTGCCTGTGAGTGGAATCAATGTTGCATTTGATCGAGAGGCGGTTGGTCCTGCTCTATGTCCAGCACTGAGATTGGCTGGGGAAGGAAAGCTTCGGTGGGAAACCATGGAAGATATATGGTGTGGATTATGCATTAAGGTAACATGTGATCACTTAAAGCTCGGTGTGAAAAGTGGGCTGCCATATGTTTGGAGAAATGAAAGAGGAAATGCTATAGAGAGCTTGAAAAAAGAGTGGGAAGGGGTGAAGTTGATGGAAGAAGTTGTTCCCTTCTTTCAAACTCTTAGGCTATCAGAAGCAGCAGTTACAGCTGAAGCTTGTTTCCTCGAGATTGCAAAGGCAGTAAGAGAGCAGCTTGGTCGTTCCAATCCGATGTTTGCTCGTGCTGCTGAATCCATGGTCGAATGGGTTGAGATTTGGAAGAAGGCTGGATCTGGTTCTTTGCCTGGCGACAATTAGGAGGAATTCATGAGTGAGTTTGGTCTCTTTTAGCCATTCAATTAATAACAGAAAGCTCCCTTGATTTCTTGCTGTAACAATGACTCGAGAACTGTTGAAATTCCTAATGACCAAAAGAACTGTTTCACCGTTTTTTTCTTTTCTTTCCTTACATGTTTAATACCCCAGAATCATTGAAGACACAACGACCTATTTTGTTATTTGATTGGCTAATGGACATCTATGTTTCCTAAGACTTGCATGCTTGATCCAACAGAGTGGTGTTTCATTATTATTACTATTATTTTGTTTTGTGATGTGTCTTTGTTTTGGCAGAGGCTTGATTCGCTTGAATAAGTTGTGGGCTTTTGTGCAGAGCACTAACAAATTGGCGAAGGAAGTCGCCATAATGTGGTTTCCTCGTAATATCTATCGAGATGTTTTATGTTCTCTCTTTCATATATCAAAAGGTGTTAAACTTGAAATGACATTGCAGTGGTTTTCTAGTGTAATTTTTCTTTTTTAATCTATGATAGACAACTTTCATAGTAATTTGAGTGGCTTATTTAATTGAACATAAGTTGCTGACCAGAACTAAAAAGGTCGAAATTGTAAAAGTAAGTAAACTTGAAGAATTATCAGAAAACTTTTGGAACAATTATTATTATTGTTATTGTTATTATTATATAAATTTTAACGACACAATTTGTAAACTTGAATAGTTTTCAACTTTTTTTTGCAACAAGAAATCCCACCACCAACAACTTAACAACTGTATTACGTTTGAAATAAACCAAAATAATAATAATAAATAATAAAGTTACAACACCCCCATTTGTAGTAGCTATCAGACAATTATTGAGGTGTCCAGCTCTTGGTGGTTGCTAAACCAGCAAGGATTCCTTTGTCAGCTTCCATTAGGAGACAAAATATGTTAAATGAGAAGTGTAATCCAAAATATTGGAGCTTAACTCAACGATAGTTGGCATGATCTTTTTGTTTAGATGTTGAAAGTTTGATCATTTATCTCTATAATTGTACTAAAAAAGAATCTAAAATTTCATATATACTAAAAGTGTGTAAAAACAGTCTTGACAAAATTATAAACTTTCAATAGTGTGTAATAAATATCTAATAATGTATTCAAAATTTTCAAATATTGACTAATAAGTATAGAACTAAATATTTACATTTAATAAGACTTTTTGTACCGAATATAGATTAATCAAACACATATGGTGTAATTTAAGTATTAGAGGAATTTTATATTTGTTGATTATTAATAGGTACACGTGTATTTTGTTATTTGGGTGTAACCATCTCTATGTATAAATATTTTTATTTTATAGAAATGATAAAGTAGAAATTTCATTTCCCCAATTTCATTTAATATTTCAGAGAAAATTCACTTCTCTGTTGCAATTACGAATTTACGAATTTCTGTATCCTTCATCATGATTCCTGGTGATCCCAATATTGCCAAGACTGGCTCAACATCTACGATTCTTGTGCAATCTTCATCAGGGAATTTTCAGAATCCATATTTTCTTCATCATAGCTATTTTTCCCATCTTGTTCTTGTATCTGATCTTTTCATTGATTATAACTATGACACATGAAGCAAATCGATGATTTTGGCCCTTTCATTCACAAAAAAATTGGATTTATCGATGGAACCCTAACAAAACTGATTGGCTCCTTACTTCCTGCTTGGATTCGGAACAACCACATCACTATCGTTTGGATCTTGAACTCTGTCCGAAAGAGATTTCTTTAAGCCTTTTATTCTCTGATTTTGTCAGAGCAATTTCATTTGACCTCAAAGAAAGATTCCAGCGAAAGATTGATCCTCAGATTTTTCACTTGAAGTGACAACTTACTACACTTACTCAAGATCAACAATCAGAGATTATCTTTCACAATTGAAGAGCATTTGAGATGAATGTGTCTTATCGCGCTGCTTGCACCTATCATGCACTCGTGGACGTAACAAAAATCTTGATGAATTTCTTCTATACGAATACCTTATGAGCTTCTTAATGGGACTCAACGAATCCTATGGACATTCTCGTTCTCAAATCCTTCTTATGGATCTTGCTCCCACCATTAACAAGGTTGTCTCGTTGATTGCTCAAGAGGAACAACAGTGTTCTATTCTATTTCTTTCTCCTTCTCCAGTCACTAGCCTATCTGTTAATCAAGTGGTTGCGGCATCAACAAAACCTACTCAACCTTCTAATAATAATCGCCAGGGAAAGGATAAACTTATTTGCTCTCATTGTGGTATTCAAGTCCATACTGTTCATCGCTGCTATAAAGTACATGGCTACCTCACTACAACAACTCCGAATAAACCTGATGTGTCTGATCAGGTATCAATATCTCTATTACTCTTGCTCAATGCTATGATATTTTGACAATGCTTCAGTCAAAACTTGTTGTTGTCAAAACAGAATCAGAAGCCACTACATCTTACCTAAGAGGTACTTGTTCCAGACCACCTTCTTTTAGTAACTGCTGGTTAATTGATTCTGGAGCATCCACCCATGTTTGTTTTAACAAAGCGGCTTCCACATCTTTGGTTCCATTCCATAATACAATTATGTTGCCTAATAATACACGCATCATAATACAATATGTTGCCATAGTTGCTTTATCTAACTCCTTGATTCTTTAGCAAGTTATCTTTGTTCCATAATTTCAGTGCAACCTATTATCCATCCCAGCTATTACCTCTAATAATTCTTTTCTGGTTAATTTTTCTACTGATTGTTGTACACTTCACGACAAGTCCACTTTGCAGACAATTGGCAAAGGTAATCTCAAAGAAGAAGTTTATATCATTGGTGATCTTATTGTGAAAAATGTGGTTCCATCTTCCTTATGTGCTGCCTATCGGAATTCATCTACTGTCTTATGGCATTCTAGGCTTGGCTTTTCTACTCTAGATTGAATGCATTAAATCCAATTTTGCATTTTGATTTAAATAAGACAGATCATAGTAGGCCTTGTGTTGTTTGTCTTTTAGCAAAACAAAGACGTCTGTCATTTACTTCACATTATCATCTATCATCAAATGCTTTTGATTTGATACATGCTAATGTTTGGGGTCCCTTGCTACTCCATCCCATACTGATTTTACATATTTCTTTACTATTGTAGATTATTGTACTCGTTATACTAGGGTATACATGTTAAAACGAAATTTTGATGTATTGAATATCATCCCTCAGTTTTTCCAATTGATTCAAACTCAGTATGGTAAAAATATTAAGGCTTTTAGGTTTGATAATGCTCCATAACTGTCTTTTGAAGATTTTTTAAATAGAAAGGGGTTCTTCATCGACTCTCATTTGTAGCTAGGCTTGAGCAAAATTCTGTGGTTGAAAGAAAACACCAACATATTTTGAATGTCACATGAGCACTATATTTTCAGTCCCGTGTGCCTTTTTCTTTTTGGAGTAAGTGTATTTTGCTACAGTATATTTGATTAATAGAACTCTTTGACATGTTTTACAATGGAAGACTCCTTTTGTTGCTCTCGATGGTTTTAAATCGGATTATTCTGGCTTAAGGGTGTTTGGATGCCTTTTTTTTTTTTTGTCCATTTTATCTTCCAGCATACACAAATTTGCTCCTTAACCAGTTCCTGTTGTATTTTTTGGGTATCTACTAGGGATGAAGGCATATAAGTTGTTTGACATTGAGAATCAGAAATTTCTTATATTATGAGATGTGATATATCATGAAGACATACTTCCCTTCCACAAAGTCATTGATTTTACTAAACAACCTCGATTTTTATCTAATATTGTTTTACCTCGTGTTGTGGATATTGATTTGCTTCATGAGTCCATGTCCTCCCCTGTTAATTGTCCTATTACACTACATACTGAACCTACCAGTGAACCTACCATTGCACCTCATATTGAACATATTATTGAACCTATCATTGAGCCTACCATTTAACCACCTTCTCAACCCATCCTCAGAAGATCTACTCGACCAAAGAAATATCGAACTTACCTCCAAAATTATCATTGTAACCTTTTGTTCAACCTTCCTAATACCAATCAAGCTATCAAATATCCATTACAAAGTTATGTCTCTTATGATCACCTTTCATATGAATATAAAGCCTTCTTTTTAAATGTATCCATCCACCATGAGGTCGAATTTTATCATCAAGCTATTGCTTTTGAACATTAGAGAAAAGCTATGAAACTTAAGCTTGATGCAATGGAGCTAATAATACATGGAGCATTGTTGCTTTACCTAAAGACAAACACAATATTGTAGATGGATATATAAGATCAAGCATAGAGTTGATGGGTTTATAGAATGGTAGAAAGCATGATTAGTTGCTAAAGGGTACACCTAACAAGAAGGTTTAGATTTTATTGAAACGTTCTCCCCCGTAGCTAAACTAATTACTGCAAGAGTTCTCCTAACAATTATTGTTTCTTTGAATTGGCCTCTTGTTCAACTTGATATCAATAATACATTCTTACATGGTGATTTAGTTGAAGAGGTCTACATGGATTTGTTGGGGTTGGTGTCCTAAATCTCTCTTGTATTCTCGTAGTTTGTAAACTATGTAAACAAATTGTTATCAATGAAATAATTGTTATTTTATGTGCATAAACTCAATCCAATAGACTAAAATCCTAGGTTATTTTATGTTATTTAAACATGTATGTAGAGACATACAGGTGGATCATGTTTAAATGATAACCTGAACGGTTTGTAGTAGATAGATAAAGTTGGGTACCTTATCCTAGTGACACTACGAATACGACATGCTTTGTAATTGCTACAAGTGTTGTAAAATGCTACAAATTTGGTCCTAATAATTTATATGGAGACATGTGAGCAGGGTATCCTATATAAAGAGTTTGTATAAGACCAGAACACGAAATAAATAGTCTCTCTTTATAACATCCTAGCTAGAAGAGACTTACATTTCACCAGGATGACCATAGGTGATTTGACCTGAATCTTGAGTGAGTTGTGAACTCCTGCCTATGAAGGCGGTCCTTTGATTTGAATGAGTGAGAGTGATCAGTATCACCGACTCAATATGCCTATCATTTTGGAGACTCGTCTGATTGAGTTGGGAACATAGCTACACAAGAAGGAATTCACTCCTTCCCTATAGTTAGGGTAAGTAGAGAAATTGCTCCCTTAAAAGCTAATTTCAGGGTTTGAACAATGAGATGTCTCATCCTCTCCTAATTAAAGAGGGATTCAGTTATTGTTGGACTACAACCAATTGTTCATTAGTGGGATCAGTGGTACTTAAAGAGTTAGATGTAACTATAGGGGCAAGACAATAATTTTGGCTACCTATATTTACGAGCAATTTGTAAAAGGTCAATGCACTGTTGATTGGTTATATCCAATGGACACAGAAATATATCTTTAGTGAAGTGGCCGACAGTTAATGGAAGTTGATTAATTTAATTGAAGAGTTTAATTAATTAATCAAGTACCATTGGAGCTTCAATCTATATATCAATAAGGTCCCCTCGTTAGCTCAATTAAGTTAAATGAGAATCGAATTAATTTTGAATTAATTTGAATTGTTCAAATTAATTTAAAGAGAACTAGAACTAATTATATGAGATATAATTATATAATGTATATGATACATTATAATATAAAATCTTATGGGAGAAATAAATATCTGAATATGATTCAAATATTATTTATATAAATATGATTCATATAAAAACTATAGGTTAAAATTAATGTGAATTTGATTCATATTAATTTTATAAGTTATGTGAGAGATTTATAAACTATAGGTTATATTATATATGATATAACTATATTTTTTAAAAAATATAATAAAGTTAATTATTATATATATTATTTATATATTTAAAATTTAAAAACTTTTTATTTTTTTATTTTTTTTAAAAGGAGGAAGTTGTTTTTATAACTCCTTCCCCATTAATCTCTCAACTTTCCCCACTAATCTCTCAACTCTCCCCATTGTAAGTGAATTGGTTTTCACGTTTTGATAAGTGAGAAAGAATTTGGTCTTCCTCCTACATTTCTCTACAGAAGAGAAAGTCTTTCTGTGTGAAATCCTCCTGGAACTCTATCACAAAACTTCCCTTTTCTTCTCCCAAATTAATCACTACGAGCCCACAACTCTTCATCAATTCTCTTCCTTGAGTATAATGAGGAAGTCCTTGGGGCATTGTCCGATTCTTGGTATTACATTGTTCGTGAGGATCGAGGGAAGTATTCAAAGATCCGTTCGTGTTCGTGCGGTAGATCGGAGAGAAAATTCGTGAAAAAAATTATTCTTCAAGGGTGAGTTTTGAAATTCCCTTTTGTCCTCTTCAAAGCATGCTGTGATTTTTGGTTTTTATGTTTATCCTATGAATTTTTGTTCATGTTTCTCTAAGTTTTCTATTTTAACTAATTGAAAATTAAAACATATGACGTCCACATGCTTCCGACTGGGATTAAATCCCTTTAGGATTTACTTTTAAGCTACTCACCAAATAGATAAGTTTCAAGCCAGAGTGAGCGTCTTGTTTGTAAATTGAATAAGTCATTGTATGGGTTAAAACAAACCTCTCGTTGATGATTTGCAAAATTTTTCAATACCCTTTATCAACTAGTTTCAACCTAAATCAGATTATTCATTATTCGTTAAGGGTATTGATGCTGATTTCATAGCCATTTTAGTCTATGTGGATGATATAATCATCACTGGTGCAAATATTCAGCCCATTGATCAACTTAAAGTTCTTCTCAACAAAAGTTTCAAACTCAAAGACTTGGGGGATCTTAAATATTTTCTCGGATTGGAATTAGCTCGTTCATCCACGGGAATATATTTGTCTCAGAGGCATTATACCTTGCAACTTCTTGAAGATGCTAGTCTTCTTAGAGCTAAATCGGAATAAGTTCCTATGGATCCTCATCTAAAACTATGGCAGTCTGATGGTGATTTGTTGGATGATCCTTCTTCCTATCAAAGATTAATTAGAAGATTGTTATATTTGACTATCTCTCAGCCTGATATTAGTTTTGTAATCAACAAACATAGTCAGTTTTTTTCCAAGTTGTGCAAGTTGGAAGTCTTATTTAACAGCTGCTCATCACTTGTTGAAGTATTTGAAGACAACACCTGACCAAGGTATTTTGCTTCCACCCATGACTACTTTTCAGCTTCGGGCATTTCCTAATTCAGATTTGATATGAATTCAACCATTGAACCATTGCATGTACCTAAAGGACCAATTACAAGAAGCAAGGCAAAGAAGATTCAAGAGGCATTCACACTACATCTTCAAAAACTAGCAAATTCACAGGAATCGACAAATAATTTTGAGACCAAAGTTTTATATAATGTTAGTTCAATGAGTCA
>NC_052359.1:25410219-25455962 GCF_009727055.1 Benincasa hispida | reverse complement strand
ACTCAGATTATTGATAGTAAAAAGCTTGTGCTTATTCAACCCTTTGGTGTTGTCTTTTTCTTTCAAATCTTGCTTTTAGATTTGATATTTAAATCAATTCATTGGATTAGTCTTGATCAAGCTAATTCTGGAGTGAGTTGTCTTAGGATCTAAGAGTGACCATCATAGATTCTAAGTTTGGTCTAATTAGATTTCTTTGTGAGTGTTTGCAAGGATCCTAAGAAGGACCTCTAGCTTTGCATCCAGCAAGCATTGCGGGCGCTTATATAAAAAAGTGAGCAAAAAAAAGAAAAATAAAAAAGTAGTTGCAAAAAAAAAGAAAAAAAAACAGTAGCAAAAAAAAAAAAAAGAAAAAGAAAAGAAATCAAAGATCCAAAGCACATGAAAGTTTCTTGTCATTCATTTAAAAAAAAAAACCAGATTTTTTTTAATTTTTAACCTAAACTTAGTTACTCTAGTCTTAGTTTGTGAGAGTTGATCATTTTGAATTGGTTTTTATCAAACATTTAGTGAGATTGCACCAAAAATAAAAGCTAACCCTTACATCTTTGACCTAGTACCAAAAGCCTACCTTTGAGTGATAAACACGAGTGTTCTTGAGTGAAATTAGTGAGAAGTGTGGTGAGGTCCTTTTTATTACTAACTTTAAAATGTCACAGGGTGAAGGAGTACCACGAGTACAAGATACTAATATGGCTATTCTTCAAGCCATTCAAGGCATGATGGAAAAGATGACGAAAGATAGGCAAGAAAGAAGGGCACAACAACAAAGAGTCTTACAAGAATACGAGGGAGTAATTGACTTAGTTGAACAAGAAAGACAAATTGGAGGAAGAGGAAGAAATAATATGCACCTTAGACAAGGAGAAATAATCTATGAAGATAGAGATAACGGAGTCAAGCTCAAAATTCTACCATTTTGTGGAACGTCGGATGCAGAGGCATACTTGGAAAGGAAGATAGAACATGTGTTTGATTGCAACACATTCAGTGAGAATAAGAAGATGAGACTTGACATTACCGAATTCACTAACCATGTGAAAAATTGGTATCAACATCTCAAATCCGAGAGAATGAGGAAAAAGGAGGATCCCATTGAAACTTGAGAAGAACTTAAAGAAGCCATGAGAAAGAGGTATGTTCCAAAACATTATGAAAGAGATTTGAGAACTAAATTGTAAGTTTTGAGGCAAGGAACAAAAAGTGTAGCTGAATATTATCAAGAGATGGAAACTTTGATAGAAAGAGCAAATATTCGAGAAGAAGAAGAAGACACCATGTCTAGATTCCTTGGAGGTTTAAATCGAGAAATTTCTCATATCGTTGATAGATATCCACAACTATACTTGGAAGATATATATCATTATGCAATCAAAATTGAAGAACAATTGAGAGAAGAAAAGGAACATTCTAAGAGATATAATTCTAAAGCTAATACCTTTTCAAATTCTAATGTTTGGAACAAGGATGGTTTTGTGAATAAGGGTGAAGGAAAAGAGAAGTTTGTGGCTCCTAAAAGAGTGGAAGCCGAGAGCATCTATACTAAAAAGAATGAAGCTTCAAAGGAGGAAAGAGAGAAATCTAGTTCCATTCAATGTTCAAAGTGCAAAGGATTTGGGCACATGAGCAAAGATTGTGTCAATAAAAAAGTCATGGTCATAGGAAACGGAATTATTGATTCGAAAGATGAATGTGATGAACAAGGTGGCCAACTTGAGGAAGAATCCAAAGCCTTTGATGATGAGTACATGAAGGTAACTTCATATCCTTAGTTGCAAGAAGAGTACTTAATGTGCAGATCAAGGAGGATAAAATTGAAGATCAAAGGGAGAACTTATTTCACACAAGGTGTTTGATTGAAGGAACCCCATGGAGCTTGGTGATTGATAGTGGAAGTTGCACAAATGTAGTAAGTAGTTTTCTTGTAAAAAGACTGCAGTCCATTACTCGTCCACATCCAAAACCATATAAACTTCATTGGTTAACAAACAAAGGAAAATTGAAGGTAAAATCCCAAGTTCTTATTTCTCTTACTTTGGAAAGATATAAGGATGAGGTTTTTTGCGATGTAGTACCTATGCATGTGGGTGATATGTTATTGGGCCGACCTTGGCAATAGGATAGAGAAGTTACATATGATGGTTTGTTGAACAAGTACACATTTACTTTGAATGGGAAGAAGTTTACTTTACTTCCATTATCTCCATATGAAGTACAATGCGATCAAGTGAAATTAGAAAAGAAAAGAAAAGAATTTGAGGATCAAGAGAGGAGAGAAGAAAGTAAGTTAAAGGAGAAGAGCGAAAAAAAAGGAGAAAAGTGAGGGGCAAAAGGTGAGTGAAAACCAAGAGACAAAAAGAGTGATTTTGAGGAAAAAAGAAAGAGTGTGAGTTTGGTTATAAGAATGGGGAAAGAGAGGAATATGTTTTCTTTCGAAGCAACAAACTTTTTACTTATATGCAAAGGAATGTGTTTAGTAACTGAATCTAACTCTAATGATGGTTTGCCTAGTGCTTTTAAAGCTCTTTTGCAGGAATTTAATCACATGTTTCCACATGAAGATGCACCTATAGGTCTACCTCCTTTAAGAGAAATTGAGCACAAAATTGACTTCATACCTGGGGCAACACTTCCAAATATTGCCTACAGGACTAATTCAATCGAGGCCAAGGAAATCCAAAGGCAAATAGAACTCATGGATAAAGGTTATGTTCGAGAAAACATGAGTCCTTGTTCGGTTCCAGTCATTTTAGTACCTAAGAAAGGTGGATCATGGAGGATGTGTGTTGATTGTCGAGCCATCAACAAAATAACAGTAAAGTATCGACATCCTATTCCTAGATTGGATGACATGCTAGATTGAATTACATGGTGCAATCTTGTTTCCTAGATCGTACCGACATCCATCAAATTCGAATGCATGTGGGAGATGAGTAGAAAATGGCTTTCAAAACAAAGTTTGGTCTTTATGAGTGGCTTGTTATGCCATTTGGTCTTACCAATACACCAAATACTTTTATGAGCCTAATAAATCATGTTTTGAGAGAATACATTGGAAAATTTGTTGTGGTATACTTTGATGATATTCTTGTTTACTATAAAAACTTGAATGAACATGTTGCATGTCAAGACAATTTTGCTTAAACTTAGAGAAGAAAAACTTTATGCCAATTTCAAAAAGTTTAGTTCTTGTCTAGACCAAGTCAATTTCTTAGGATTCATTGTTGGAAAGGATGGGGTGAAAGTTGATGAAGAAAAGGTCAAGGCTATTCGAGAGTGGCCAACACCCACCAATGCAACCGAGGTGAGATCTTTTCATGGTTTGGCTAGTTTTTATAGAAGGTTTATTAAGGATTTCAGTAGCATAGCTTCACCATTGAATGAACTTATTAAAAAGAATGTGAAATTTGAATGGAAAGAAAAGTAAGAAAATGCATTCAATGAATTGAAAGATAAATTGACTAATGCACCTTGTCTTGCTTTACCTAACTTTGACCAATCTTTTGAAATTGAATGTGATGCAAGTGGGATAGGGATTTGAGCTGTTTTGATGCAAGAAAAGAGGCCAATCATGTTCTTTAGTGAGAAGCTAAATGGAGCACAACTTAGCTACCCACATATGATAAGGAATTACATGCACTTGTAAGGGCTTTGTAAGTTTGGCAATATTACTTGTGGCCAAAAGAATTTTTCATCCACACGGATCATAAAAACTTGAAGTACCTTAAAAGCCAAACAAAGTTGAACAAGAGGCATGCTAAATAGGTAGAGTTCATTGAGACATTTCCATATGTCATTCATTACATGAAAGGTAAGGATAATGTTGTGGTTGATGCATTATCAAGAAGGTATGCATTGTTTTCTTCCCTTAGTGTAAAAATTCTTGGTTTTAAACACATGATTTATTTGTACAAAGTATAGACATCTGAATTTCATGATGTGTATATTCAATGTTTAGAAGGGAAAAACGTGCATGATTATATTGTGTTTGATGAAATGCTTTTTAGGAAAGGAAAACTTTGTATTCCTAAGTATTCCATTCGAGAATTGCTTGTGAAGGAAGCTCATGAGGGAGGATTAATAGGGCATTTTGGGGAATTTAAAACATATAATATGTTGACATTTTTATTGGTTGAAAATGAGAAAGGATGTGAATAAAGTGTGCAAACAATGTTTCAAATGTAAGGAGACTAAGTCTAAGATGACAACCTCATGGTCTTTACACACCTTTAGATGTTTCTAGTGAACCTTGGGTTGACATTAGCATGGATTTTGTTTTCGGACTACCAAAAACTAGGAGACATCATGATAGCATTTTTGTGGTAGTTGATAGGTTTAGTAAAATGACACATTTCATACCATGTAATAAAACAGATGATGCTACTAACATAGCTAATCTATCCTTTAGGGAAGTGGTTAGATTGCATGGAATTCCTAAGACCATTGTTAATGCTATAGATGCAAAATTTTTAAGTCATTTTTTAAAAGTTTTGTGGGGTAAATTAGGAACTAAGCTTTTGTTTTCAACAACTTGTCACCCACAAACCGTTGGGCAAACTGAGGTGGTTAATAGAATATTGGGAACTTTGCTTAGGTCATTAATGCCTAAAAATCTCAAGTCTTGGGAGGGTACTCTACCTTTTGTAGAGTTTGCTTACAATAGTATACATAGCACCACTCATTGTTCACCTTTTGAGGTTGTGTATGGCTTTAATCCATTAACTCCGTTAGATTTGTCACCCTTGCCATCTAATATGTTTACTAGTGATGCAGTTGTTTCAAGAGCAGAATACATAAAAAATTTGCATAAAGAAGTCAAAGAAAGGATTGAAAATAAGAATCAAAAGCTTGTCGATAGCAAGAACCAAGGGAGAAAGAAAATGATTTTTAAACCCGGTGATTGGGTTTGGGGTCATCTACGAAAGGAAAGGTTTCCAGATCAAAGGATGTCTAAACTTCAACCAAAAGGAGATTGTCCATTTCAAGTGATGGAGCGAATCGATGATAATGCCAACAAATTGGATCTTCGAGGTGAGTACAACATAAGTTCTACTTTCAATGTGGCTGATTTGAGGACAAATCCTTTCAAAGAAAGGAGGGATGATATGAATTCAACCATTGAACCATTGCATGTACCTAAAGGGCCAATTACAAGAAGCAAGGCAAAGAAGATTCAAGAGGCATTCACACTACATCTTCAAAAACTAACAAATTCACAAGAACCGACAAATAATTTTGAGACCAAAGTCTTATATAATGTTAGTTCAATGAGTCAAGAAGAGAATGACATTATGGTACGAGAAAAATCCTATAATTTGGAAGATGACATGGTAGTCAAAAAAATTGTGTAGATTTTGTGAAGAAAATGTTGTCAAGTGTGCACTGCATGGGAAAATGTGATGTCAGACCTTGTCAAACGTGTATAACTACGTTGCCACCTTCTAGAGGAGATATTTAAGGTAATTTGAAGACTTTCTACATTCCTTGTTTTGCATTTTGACTTATAATTTAGTATGCAATTAAGTTTCAAGTTTCTAGATGTTATTTTCTACAATTTGCGATTAATTGTATTTGAATGACTTTTGAGTTTCTTATCCACGACCATTTGGCCTATAAAATGGCTTTTAATGTTCTTCAAAATTAAGATTATCGATAGTAAAAAGCTTGTGCTTATTATCCTTTCCATGCTATCTTCTTTCTTTCTTTAAATCACTTCACCTGTTTCCTTTTTTTCTTGTGTCTCTTTATCTTCTCATTTAGTTTTCTTACTTCATTACACTAAGCTTGTTGAAAAAAAAAGTTAGTGAAAAAAAAAAGAAAATAAAAGTGTTTTTCTTGTGACCTTTTTTCTTCTTATATTTCCTTTATATTTTAGTATACTTGCTAAAAAATTAGAAAAATAAATTGTGTTTACATCTTTCCATAATTTTAAAAAAAAACTTCGAGATTTTGTGATTTTTGGAATTTCTTGCATGATTCTCACAAGAATACTATCAGATTTGCTGAAATTAAGATAGTAGAAGTCTTATGATATGTCTCATCGAAGAAGAAATTATCATGCGGCTTACGACAATAATGATAATTTTTGGAAGAATCTTAAGACAAAGTTTGGCTGAGTTGCACCACTCCATTGATTACATAGGCCAATTGAATGAAACATTGAAGTTGCAAAAGCTAGCAAGAAAGAATCATGCCACACGAGCCATTGAAAATCAAGAAGATAGTCAATTGCCAGAAATTGATCAACCAATTTCAAATGATGGAGTTCATCCACAAGTGAAAAAGGAAGATTCCATTGGTGATGTTATTGAAATGAATGACGGTGATCATCAAAGTTTGAGAGATGAATTAAAAGGTAAAGTAGTTATAGAAAGTGTGGAGAAATTTGAAGTATGTGTTGTATATAACACCATAACAAATTCTATAGAGAAAAGTGAGGGTAGTGTGGAAATTGAGAAAATATCAAAAAGTGAGAAATTAGAGTCAAAAGAAAAATAAGAGAGTGTGATTAAGAGTGGAATGGAAAATATTCATGTAAGAAAAATCTTGGGAGTAGTTTTCCAACGGACGTCTTTCTTATTTTTTTCCTTGTGAAATATATTGAATTGAAGACACGATGGGAGATGGCCAAGTTTGAAATTTTTCATCAACAGTGTGCTACAAAGGAATTTTACATTTGATTTTGGAGGAGATGAGACTTTAAAACTTCTTTCCAAAGTTCGAGAAGATGATTATAAAGTTGCGTTACAAGGTCATCTAAGATTCGAGGACGAATCTTCTTGAAGAAGGGGAGAATGATAAGCAAATAATTGGCAATGACTAGGAGTTAGAGTATTAAAAGATTTGCTTCCAAGTTAAGCTTCCAAATATGAAGAGTTGCAACCCTTCAAGAATCAGAGCCACCAAAAGTCATAATGAATTTGGAAATTCAGATTCATTCACATATTTAATATTTAATGTATCAATTTATAATAATGTATTTACATTTATGGAGGTTCATGTATATACATACCTATGTAATTTTGTCATTTGGAACAACACTTTGAATTTGAATGAAATTTCATTAGAGTTTATTCTCTCAAGCTTTATGCTTTTTCTTTGTATTCTTGTGTTTAGAATGCATGTATTAGAACTTTCAATCTAGTTTGATCAATTAGATTGTGGAGAGTTCGAAATCTTGAAGTTAGGAACAAGTTCTCCTTTCTTCTTGATCATCGATCGATCTTCCAAGCCAAATCTATTTAGCTTTCTTAGGGTTGTTATCATTTTGTTTATTGAGGGTTATTCTTATTATCGTTGTGGGGGTTCACCTAGAATAAGGGGAGTTCTCATATGTGATTGAGGTAGTTCTCTTTATCAGTCTATCTTACAGTCCTTTAAGATGTTTTGGTGCAGCATCTTCGTATTGCCTGCGTATGTCAGTCATGAGGTTGGTCGTCTTTTGAGGAGTTTTTTATGGAGGGGTAGTATGGAGAGTCGAGGTGGTGCGCAGGTTGCATGGGATGAGGTGAGCTTGCCGAAGGGTGAGGGAGGTTGCTATTATGAAGCTGCTTTGGCTTCTTTTAGTTAAGTTTGGTTCTTATATCTTGGAGAAGAGCTCTTTACCTGTATGGACGAACTTTGACACGAAGGGTCAAAGAGTTTGGAAAGGACGAATTTCGGGTTTCTACGTGTTGAAATGTGCTCTCAGTTAAAGTTTGTCGAAATTTGGTTTAAAAGTTACTTATGAACCCTGGATAGGAATTTTGTACTTGTATAGATGAACTTTGGACCAAAAGGTCAAGAAAGAGTCCAAGAATGATGAACTTTAGGTTTCTGCTTGTCAAAATGTGCTCCAAGTCTTTTTGGACGAAGATTGGTTGAAAAGCTACTTATGGACCCTAGAAAGGAATTTTATACCTACGTGGATGAACTTTGACACAAAGGGTAAAGAACAAGACTAAGAAGGTTGAATTTTAGGTTTCTACTTGTCGAAATGTGCTCCAAGTCCAAATTTTGAAGAATGTTGGTTCAAATGATATTTATGAACTGTGGAGAGGAGTTTTGTACCAGTGTGGACGAAGTTCCACAAAAAAGGTCAAGAAAGAATCTGAAAAGGATGAACTTTGAGTTTCTACATGTCGAAGTCTGCTATAATTCAAAATTTGGACAAACTTTGGTTCAAAAGGAACTTATGATTCTTGGAAAGGAATTTTGTACTTGTGAATATTAATAAAGAGTCCCAAAATGAAGAACTTTGGGTTTCTACTTATCGAAATGTGCTCCAAGTAAAAATTTGGATGGAGTTTGGTTCAAAAGGTACTTATGAACCCTAGAAAAAAATTTTGTACCTATGTAGAGGAACTTTGGCACAAAGGGTAAAGAAAGAGACTACAAAGGACGAAGTTTAGGTTTCAACTTGTCAAAATGTGCTCCAAGTCCAAATTAGGAAAAAGTTTGGTTAAAGAGATACCGATGAACCCTGTAGAAGAGTTTTGTACCAATGTAGACAAACTAGACACAAAAGGTCAAAAAGAGTTCGAAAAGGACGAACTTTGGAATTCTACATGTCAAAGTCTGCTATAATTCCAAATTAGGATGAACTTTGGCTCAAAAGGTACTTATGAACCCTGGAAAAGAGTTTTTTCCCTGTGTGGATAAACCTTGGCATAAAATGTCAAGAAATAGTCTGAAAATGACGAACTTGGAGTTTCTACTTGTCAAAATGTTCTCCAAGTCATAATTTGGACGAAGTTTTATTCAAAAGATACTTATGAACCTTGAAGAGGAGTTTTGTATCTGTGTGGACGAACGATAACACAAAAGGTCAAGAAAGAGTCCGAAAAAAACAAACTTTGGGTTATTAGATGTCGAAATGTGCTCTCAGTCCAAATTTGATCGAAGTTTGGGTTATAACTTACTTATGAACCTTGGACAGGAGTTTTGTACTTCTATGGATGAACTTTGAAGAAGTTTAGTTCCAAAGATACTTATGAACCCTAAAGAGGAGCTTTGTACCAGTGTGGACGAACTTAGAAACAAAAGGTCAAGAAAGAGTCCGAAAATGACGAACTTTGGATTTCTACACGTCGAAGTTTAATTCAAAATTTTGTCGAACTTTGGTCCAAAATGTGCTTATGAACCCTAGAAAGGAGTTTTTACTTGTGGGGATTAACCATGGCACAAAATGTTAAGAAAGAGTCTGAAATGGCCGAAGTTTGGGTTTCTACTTGTCGAAATGTGCTCCAAGTCAAAATTTGGACGAAGTTTAACCTAAAAGATACTTAGGAACCCAGGAGAGGAGTTTTGTATCTATGTGGACAAACTTTGACACAAAAGGTCAAGAAAGAATCCGAAAAGGACGAACTTTGGATTTTTCTTGTCGAAATGTGCTCTCGGTCCAAATTTGGTCGATGTTTGGTTTACAAGTTACTTATGAATGATGGACAATAGTTTTGTATCTATATGGATGAACTTTCGACCAAAAGGTCAAGAAAGAGGCCAAAGAAGTTATATTTTATGTTTCTACTTGTTGAAATGTGCTCCAAATCAAAATTTGGACGAAGTTGGTTCAAAAGGTACTAATGAACTCTAGAAAGGAATTTGGTACCTATCTAGACGAACTTTGTCACAAAGGGTAAAGAAAGAGTTTAAAAAGGACGAACTTTGGATTTTTACTTGTCGAAATGTGCTCTAAGTCCAAATGTGGAAGAAATTTGGTTCAAAAGATTCTTATGAACCTTGGTGACGAGTTCTGTACTAGTGTGAACAAACTTAGACAAAAAAAAATTAAGAAAGAGACCGAAAAGGATGAAATTTCAGTCTCTACAAGTCAAAGTCTGCTATAATTCCAAATTTGGACGAACTTTGGTTAAAATAGTACTTATGAACCTTGGAAAGGAGTTTTGTACCTATGTGGATGAACCTTGGTACAAATGTCTAAAAAGAGTCCGAAAAGGACAAACTTTGGGTTTCTACTTGTCGAAATGTTCTCCAAGTCCAAATTTGGAATATGTTTCATTCAAAAGATATTTATGAACCCTAGAGAGGAGTTTTGTACCTGTGGGGATGAACTTCGACAAAAAAAGGTCAAGTAAGAGTCCGAAAAGGATGAACATTGGGCTTCTACGTGTTGAAATGTGCTCTCAGACCAAACAAGTAACTTATGAACCCTGGATAGGAGTTTTGTACCTGTATGGATGAAATTTGGACCAAAAGTTCAAGAAAAAGTCCAAAAATGGCGAACTTGGGGTTTCTACTTACCGAAATGTGCTCTAAGTTAATACTTATGAACCGTAGAAAGGAATTTTGTACCTATAGAGACAAACGTTGGAACAAAGGGTAAAGAAAGAGACTAAAACGGATGAACTTTGGGCTTCTACTTTTGTCGAAATGTTTTCCAATTCCAAATTTGGAAGAAGTTTGGGTTACAAGATACATATGAACCCTGGAGAGGAGTTTTATACCAGTGGTGATGAATTTAGACACAAAAGGTCAAGAAAGAGTTTGAAAATGACGAACTTTGAGTTTCTACATGTCAAAGTATACTATAGTTCCAAATTTGGATGGACTTCAGTTCAAATGGTACTTATGAACTCTGGAAAAGAGTTTTGTACCTATGTGGATGAACCTTGGCACAAAACATCAAGAAAGAGTTCAAAAAGGACAAACTTTGGGTTTCTACGTGTTAAAATATGCACTCAGTCAAATTTTGATGAACTTTGGCACAAAGGGTAAAGAAAGAGATAAAAAAGGATGAACTTTGTGTTTCTACTTGTCGAAATGTACAAGTACAAATTTGGAAAAAATTGGTTCAAAAGATACTTATAAACCATGGAGAGGAGTTTTCTATCTATGTGGATGAACTTTAACACAAAAGGGCAAGAAAGAGTCCACAAATGATGAACTTTGGGTTTCTACTTGTCGAAATGTGCTCCAAGTCAAAATTTGGAAGAAGTTTGATTCAAAAGATATTTATGAACCCTGGAGAGGAGTTTTGTACCTGTGTGGACGAACTTTGACACAAATGGTCAAGAAATAGTCCACAAAGGACGAACTTTTTGTTTCTACATGTCGAAATGTCCTCTCAGTCCAAATTTGGACGAAGTTTGGTTTAAACGTTACTATGAAAGCTGGACAAGAGTTTGTAACTGTGGATGAACTTTGGACCAAAAGGTCAAGAAAGTGTCAAAAGATGACGAACTTTGGTTTCTACTTGTTGAAATGTGCTCCAAGTCAAAATTTGGATGAAGTTTGGTTCAAAAGCTTATAAACCCTAGAAAGGAATTTTGTACCCATGTGGATGAACTTTGATACAAAGGGTAAAGAAAGTGACTAAAAAGGAAGAAGTTTGGATTTATACTTCTCGAAATGTGCTCCAAGTAGAAATTTGGAAGATGTTTGGTTCAAAAGATACTTATGAACTCTAGAGAGGATTTTTGTACTATGGACGAACTTGGACACAAAAGGGCAAGAAATAGTCCGAAAAGAATGAACTTTTGGTTTCTACTTGTCGAAGTCTGCTATAATTCCAAATTTAGACGAACTTTGGTTCAAAAAGGACTTAGGAACCTTGGAAAGGAGTTTTGTACCTGTACGGATGAACATTGGCACAAAATGTTAAGAAAGAGTCCGAGAAGATTCTTTAGGTTTCTACTTGTTGAAATGTGCTCCAAGTCGAAATTTGGACGAAGTCTGGTTCAAAAGATACTATGAACTCTAGAGAGGAGTTTTGTACTAGTGTGGATGAACTTTATCACAAAAAGTCAAGAAAAAGTCAGCGAATGACAAACTGTGGGCTTAGTTGTCGAAATGTGCTCCAAGTCCAAATTTGAATGAAATTTGGTTCAAAAAATACTTATGAAACCTGGAAAGGAGTTTTATATCTGTGTGGACAAATTTTGACACAAAAGGTCAATAATAAAGAGTCCGAAAAGGACAAACATTGTGTTTCTACGTGTTCAAATGTGCTCTCAGTCCAAATTTAGTCGAAGTTTAGTTTAAAAGTTAGTTATGAACCCTGGACAGCTGTTTCGTACTTGTATGGATGAACTTTGGACCAAAAGGTCAAGAAAGATTCCAAAAATGACAAACTTTTATCTTCTACTTGTCGAAATGTGCTTCAATTTGGAGGACGTTTGGTTCAAAAGGTATTTATGAACCGTAGAAAGGAAGTTTGTATCTATGTGGACAAACTTTGGACTAAGAGCACATTTGACAAGTTAACCCAAAGTTTGTCTTTTTCTGACTCTTTCTTGACCTTTTGGGTCAAACTTCATCCACACAGGTACAAAACTCCTCTCCATGGTTCTTAAGTAAATATGGAATAAAACTTCATTCAAATTTGGACTTGGAGCACATGTCGACAAGTGGAAACCCAAAGTTCGTTCTTTTCATACTCTTTCGTGACATTTTGTGCCAAGGTTCATCCACATAGGTACCTTTCTTTCCAGGGTTCATAAGTTCCTTTTGAACCAAAGTTCATCCAAATTTGGAATTATAGCAGACTTCAACATGTAGAAACCCAAAATTTGTCCTTTACGGACTCTTTCTTGACATTTTGTGTCTAAGTTCATCCACACTGGTACAAAAATCCTCTCGAAGGTTCATAAGTATCTTTTAAACCAAACATCTTCCAAATTTGGACTTAGAGGACATTTCGACAAAGAGAAAGCAAAAGTTCGTCCGTTTAAGTCTCTTTCCTTACCCTTTATGCCAAACTTCATCCACATAGGTACAAAATTCGTTTCTAGGGTTCATAAGTGCCTTCTGAACCAAACTTCATCCCAATTTTGACTTGAAGCACAATCGACAAGTAGAAACCCAAAGTTCGTCATTTTTCGACTCTTTGTTGACCTTTTGGTCCAAAGTTCATCCATATAGGTACAGAACTATTGTCCAGCATTCATAAGTAGTTTTAAACCAAACTTCGACCAAATTTGGACTAAGAGCATATATCGATAGATAGAAACCCAAAGTTCGTATCTTTTCGGACTCTTTCTTGACCTTTTATTTCAAAGTTCGTCCACACATATACAAAACTCCTCTCCAGGGTTCATAAGTGTCTTTTGAACCAAACTTCATCAAAATTTAGACTTGGAGCAACTTTCGACAAGTAGAAACCCTAAGTTCGTCCTTTTCGGACTCTTTCTTAACATTTTGTACTAAAGATCATCCACACAGGCATAAAAATCCTTTCTAGGATTCATAAGTACCTTTTGAACCAAAGTTCGTCCAAATTTGAAATTATAGCAGACTTCAACATGTAGAAACCCAAAGTTCGTACCTTTCGATCTCTTTCTTGACCTTTTGTGTCTAACTTCATCCACATTAGTACAAATCTCCTCTCCAAGGTTCATAAGTATCTTTTGAACTAAACTTCTTCCAAATGTTGACTTGGAGCACATTTCGACAAGTAGAAACCCAAAGTTTTTTCTTTTTAGTGTCTTTCTTTACCCATTGTGCCAATGATTGTCGACATAGTTATAAAATTTCTTTCTAGGGTTCATAAGTACCTTTTATACCAAACATCGTCCAAATTTTGACTTGAAGCACATTTCGACAAGTAGAAACCCAAAGTTCGTCATTTGTGGACTCTTTTTTGACCTTATGCTCCAAAATTCATCCATACAAGTACAAAACTACTGTCCAGGGTTCATATGTAAATGAAATTCAACCAAATTTTGACTGAGAGCACATTTCCACATGAAAATACCCAAAGTTTGTCCTTTTCAGACTCTTTCCTCCCCAGTTCATAAGTACCTTTTGAACTAAACTTTCGTCCAAATTTGGAATTGAAGCACATTTTGACAAGTAGAAACCCAAAGTTCGTCCTTTTTAGACTCTTTCTTGATATTTTGTGCAAAGGCTCATCCGCACAGATACAAAACTCCTCTCCAAGGTTTACAAGTATCTTTTAAACCAAACATCTTCCAAATTTTTATTTAGAACACATTTTTGGACTCTTTGTTGACCTGTTGGACCCAAGTTGATCAATATAGGTACTAAACACATGTCCAGAGTTCATAAGTAACTTTTAAACCAAACTTCGACCAAATTTGGACTGATAGCGCATTTTGACATGTAGAAACCCAAAATTCGTCCTTTCCGAACTCTTTCTTGACATTTTGTGTCAGAGTTCGTCTACACAAGAACAAATACTTCTCTCTAGGGTTCAAAAGTATCTTTTGAACAAAACTTCGTCCAAATTTGGACTCGGAGTACATTTTGACAAATCGAAACCCAAAGTTCGTCATTTTTGGACTCTTTCTTGACCTTTTGGTCCAAAGTTCATCCATAGAGGTACAAAACTCTTATCAAGGGTTCATAAATAAATTTTAAACCAAACTACGACCAAATTTTGACAAAAAGCACATTTCGACACGTAGAAACCCAAAGTTCGTCCTTTTCGAACTCTTTCTTGACCTTTTGTGTCAAAGTTCGTCCACATAGGTACAAAATGCCTCTCCAACATTCATAAGTATCTTTTGAACCAAACTTCATCCAAATTTGGACTTGAAGTACATTTCGACAAGTAGAAACCCAAAGTTCGTCCTTTTCAAACTCTTTCTTGACATTTTGTGCCAAGGTTCATGTAAGACCCTAACACTAAATCTAAGGTGGATGGCTATTAGGAGAAGGAAAAATCCTAAGTAGTAAGGAAATATTGCTAAAAGGAGTATGTATTGGAACAAGAAAAAATAGTGAAGGCGTTAGTACTAAGTTATGTGAAAATAAAGAGGATCAAAAGGTGGCCAAGAGAAACAAGTTTTTGGAAATACGGCCAACGCATGTGAAGGGCCTAAACACACTGAACACAAGGCCTAAGGGTGCGTGGGAAGCTGGCTCCATGTTGTGCTAATCATTAGATGCAAGAGGGCGTGGGCAAGTGTTTTTGGGAGGCATATGTCGAGCGGCCATGCCAAGTGCCCCTGCCCATGCGTCGAGCGGCCATGCCAGGCACCTAACCTATGCGTTGAACACCCTGCCAAGCGTCCATGCATCGAGCGCCTCTGCCAAGTGCCCAGCCCATGCGTCGAGCCCAAGCGCTCAGCCTATGTGTCGAGTGCTCTGTTGAGTGCCCATGCGGCTGAGCAAGCCCTGCGAGTGATGGCCAGCGCTTATGCCACACGCCCATGCGTCGGTGGCATACGTCTATGATGCGGCCATGGTAATTCGATGCGGCGAAGCGCTTAGGCATCGATGCAAACCAAGGCGTGCGGCAAAGAGGCTTGCGACAAAGGAAGTATGCCCCGTTAGCCGAAGGCATTCATCCATGGCAAAGGGTATGCGTCGATGTCATTTAACATGCGATGGTTATAGCCACCTTAGGCAATAGTTAATAGATGAATGGACACATGGACAAAAGGAAGGATGACCAATGGGAAAAGAACCTCAAGAGAAGATGGTACCATTCAAGAGATGCGTCCATAAGCATACCAAATTATATAGATAAACATCCTTGAGGTGGCGGAAGGAGGTTCATACAAAAGTAATCCTATCACTCTAAGTAGGAGGTGGAAGAAGGAGGTTACATGCAAAAGTAGTCTTATCACTCAAAGTAGGAGGTGGAAGAAGGAGGTTACATGCAAATGTAGTCTTATCACTCTAAGTAGGAGGTGGAAGAAAGAGGTTGCATGCAAAGAAAGAAATTTGGCTGGCAAATTAAGGTTAAAACAACTCATGGTATGGCTGGAATGGGCTTAGTGTTGGCAATCTTAAAAAGGGACAGATGTAGGTTGAGTTTTCACAAGGGGATGAGCTTGGGATGGCTATAAATAGAGGGGTTGGGCGAGAATAGTTCATTCATGCCATTACCAAAATCTCAGTGTTAAGAGCTTATTTAGAGTATTAAGTTTGAGTATTGAGGCTGCCAAAATAGTTAGGGTTCGAAGGAAGTTGCATTGATGAAACTTAGAAGCTAGTACGGACGTATAAGCCCAGCCAGCCAACGCATCCATCGCAAACGCAGCGCATGCCTTACTCCTAACCAACGCTTCATCCATCCATCACAAAACAGCGTGCACCTCGCACCAACGCATCGACCGTGATGCTCCAGCACAGGCACACCAGCCCAACGCTGCAGCCAACCGTGCGACACAGCACGCGCACTCTTTGCACAAGACCGAACACCTCAGCTGCCTGCCAGAATCCTTGCGCACACCACAGTTAAAATAACCTTTAAAGGGGCTGATTTTGAGATTTTGACTAAGTTTTGAGTAGGGTAAGCTGGTACTTTTATTATATAAAGGTATTTTGACTATTTTAGCATTATTTATTGATATAACAGTATTAATTGAGAAATTTTCATTGATATAGAAGAAATCTCAGGAAGATACTCTCAAAGTAGTTTCAGTAGAAAATCTTGCTAACGGTTAGTGGTTATTAAGATTTATGCATTACTATATGAATAAATGCATAGGTATGTACAAGATGCATGATTATAATGTTATTTTGCTTGCCACGATATTATCTATATAATTACTATGGAAACTAAGATTATACCCAAAATACATAGTTAACATGCTTAAAAGTGGTACTTGGCGGGAAAATATAGTCAGCTTTGGTCAGTGGAAAATATAGTCAAGATACCTAAGCATGTCTAGCGGGAAATAGTTGTCGATGTGCACATTGGCGGGAAAACGGGATATAGGAAAGTTTCCATGAAAAGTTGTTATGATTGTTAATATATGCATGATGTGAACATGCCAAGTATAGCATGTGGTTGGAGGATAATGATTGAGCAGGATTACATGTGATCATGCATAGATTATAATGAAATTTTGATTATGTGATTGACTTCTCAAAAATATGTTTTGTAATTAAAGTTATTGTTATTTTAAAAGGCACCACTCATTGGGCTTATTAGCTCACACTTTTCCAAATGTTTTCTTCTATTCACCACTCAGAGAAGAGTCTACTACCATGAAACACCAAGACTTGGTAATTTCTCAAGGCGTGGCTTGGATCATGTAATAGAAAAGTATAGGAAAATGTAGCTACATGTATGAAATTTAGATGGTTATTGTAAACATGTTAAGGATTTTAATAGATAAAGCGGAAATGTTAAATAAAAAATATTGTCTTGGAATGGTACTAGTATGTCTTCATGCTTTCTTCTAAGTTTTGGGTTAAGGCTAGGGAGGGGGTGTGACAGTTCATCCTTTCTAGTCTCATTCCTTACCCTTTCTGCCAAAGTTTGTCCACATAGGTACAAAATTTCTTTCTAGGGTGCATAAGTACCTTGTGAACCAAAGTTCATTCAAATTTTTAATTATAGCAGACTTTGACATGTAGAAATCTAAAGTTCGTCCTTTTCGAACTCTTTCTCAACCTTTCGTGCCTAAGTTCATCCACACTTGAACAAAAGTCCTTTCCAGGATTCATAAGTGTCTTTTGAACCAAACTTCTTCCATATTTGAACTTCGAGCAGATTTCGACAAGTAGAAACCTAAAGTTCGTCCTTTTCAATCTCATTCTTTACCCTTTGTGCCAATGTTCGTCCATATAGGTTCAAAATTCCTTTCTAGGATTCATAAATACTTTTTGAACTATACTTTGTCCAAACTTGACTTGGAGCACATTTTGATTTAGTCTCTTTCTTTAGCCTTTGTGCCAAAGTTCATCCACATAGGTATAAAATTTGTTTCTAGGGTTCATAAGTACCTTTTGAACCAAACTACGTCCAAAGTTTGTCCTGGAGCATATTTCGACAAGTAGAAACCCAAAGTTTGTCATTTTTTGATACTTTCTTGACCTTTTTGTCCAAAGTTTATCCATACAGGTGCAAAACTATTGTCCAGTATTCATCAGTAACTTTTAAACTAAACATCGACCAAATTTGGACTAAGAACACATTTCGACACGTAGAAACCCAAAGTTCGTCCTTTTCAGACTCATTCTTGACATTTTGTGTCAAAGTTCATCCACATATGTACAAAACTCCTCTCCAGAGTTCATAAATATCTTTTGAACCAAACTTCATCCAAATTTAGACTTGGAGCACATTTCGATAAGTAGAAACCCTAAGTTTGTCCTTTTCAGACTCTTTCTTAACATTTTGTGCTAAGGATCATCCACACAGGTAAAAAACACCTTTCCAGGGATCATAATACCTTTCGAACCAAAGATCATCCAAATTTGAAATTATAGCAGACTGCGACATGTAGAAACCCAAAGTTCGTCCTTTTCAGACTCTTTCTTAACATTTTGTGCTAAGGATCATCCACACAGGTAAAAAACACCTTTCCAGGGATCATAATACCTTTCGAACCAAAGATCATCCAAATTTGAAATTATAGCAGACTGCGACATGTAGAAACCCAAAGTTCGTCCTTTTCGAACTCTTTCTTGACCTTTTGTGTCCAAGTTCGTCTAAACTGGTACAAAATTTCTCTCCAGGGTTCATAGGTATCTTTTGAATGAAACTTCTTCCAAATTTGGACTTGGAGCACATTTCGATAAGTAGAAACCTAAAGTTTTTTCCTTTTAGTGTCTTTTTTTACCCTTTGTGCCAAAGTTTGTCGACATAGGTACAAAATTTCTTTCTAATGTTCATAAGTACCCTTTGAACCAAACTTCATCCAACTTTTGATTTGAAGCACATTTCGAAAGGTAGAAACCCAAAGTTCGTCGTTTTTGGACTCTTTCTTGACCTTATGGTCTAATGTTCATCCATACAGGTACAAAAGTCCTGTCCAGGGTTCAATGTAACTTTTAAATTGAAATTCGAACAAATTTGGACTGAGAGCACATTTCGATATGAAGAAACATAAACTTCATCCTTTTCAGACTCTTTCTTGACCTTTTGTATCAAAGTTTCTAAACACAGGTAGAAAACTCCTTTCCAAGGTTCATAAATATCTTTTGAACCAAACTTCGTCCAAATTTGGACTTGGAGCACATTTTGACGTGTAGAAACCCAAAGTTCGTCCTTTTCGAACTCTTTCTCGACCTTTTGTGTCTAAGTTTATCCACACTGGTACAAAACTCCTCTCTAGTTCATAATTATCTTTTGAACCAAACTTCGTCCAAATTTTGACTTAGACCACATTTCGACAAGTAGAAACCCAAAGTCCATCATTTTTAGTCTTTTTCTTTACCCTTTCTGCCAATGTTCGTCCACATAAGTACAAAATTCCTTTCTAGGGTTCATAAGTACCTTTTGAAGCAAACTTCGTCCAAATTTTGACTTGGAGCACATTTCGACAAATACAAAACCCAAAATTCATCATTTTGGGACTCTTTCTTGACCTTTTGGTCCAATGTTCATACATACTAAAACAAAACACCTCTCCAGGGTTCGCAAGTAACTTTTAAACCAAATTCAACCAAATTTGGAATGAGAGCACATTTTGACAAGTAGAAACCAAAAGTTTGTCATTTTTCAGACTATTTCTTGACCTTTTGTGTCAAAGTTCGTCCACATAGGTATAACACTCCTCTCAGGGGTTCATAAGTATCTTTTGAACAAAACTTCGTCCAAATTTGGACTTTGAGCACATTTCGACTAGTAGAAACCCAAAGTTCATCATTTTCGAAATCTTTCTTGCACTTTTGTGTCTAAGTTCGTCCACACAGGAACAAAACTCATTTCCAAGGTTCATAAATATCATTTGAACCACACTTCGTCCAACTTTGGACTTGGAGTATATTTCAACAAGTAGAAATTCAAAGTTCGTCATTTTTGGACTCTTTCTTGACCTTTTGGTCCAAAGTTCATCCATCTAATAAAACTAGTCCAAGGTTCATAAGTAACTTTTAAACCAAACTTTGACCAAATTTGGACCGAGAGCACATTTCGACAAGTAGAAACCCAAAGTTCATCCTTTTCAGACTCTTTCTTGACCTTTTGTGTCAAATTTCGTCCACATAGGTACAAAACTCCTCTCCAAGCATCATATGTATCTTTTGAACCAAACCTCGTCCAAATTTGGACTTGGAGCATATTTCAACAAGTAGAAACCCAATGTTCGTCCTTTCCATACCCTTTCTTTACATTTTTTGCCAAGCTTCATCCACACAGGTACAAAACTCCTTTTAAGGGTTCAAAAGGGTACTTTCCCTTTTGAACCCAAGTTCGTCCAAACTTTGAATTATAGCAGACTTCTTCCAAATTTGGATTTGGATGACATTTCGACAAGGAGAAACCGAAAGTTTGTCCACATAGGTACAAAATTCATTTTTAGGGTTCATAAGTACCTTTTGAACCAAACTACGCCCAAATTTGGACTAAGAGCACATTTTGACTAGTAGAAACCCAAAGTTCATCCTTTTTGGACTCTTTCTTGCCTTTTGTGTCAAAGTTCAACCACACATGTACAAAACTTCTCTCCTGGGTTCATAAGTATCTTTTGAACCAAACTTCATCCAAATTTAGACTTGGAGCCCATTTCGAGAAGTAGACCCTAGTTTGTCCTTTTCGGACTCTTTCTGGACATTTGTGCTAAGGATCATCCACACAGGTACAAAACTCCTTTCCAGGGATCATAAGTACCTTTTGAACCAAACTTCGTCCAAATTTGGAATTATAGCAGACTTCGACATGTATAAACTCAAAGTTTGTCCTTTTCGAACTCTTTCTTAACCTTTTGTGTCTAACTTTGTCCACCCTAGTACAAAACTCGTGTTCAGGGTTCATTAGTATCTTTTGAACCAAACTTCTTCGAAATTTGGACTTGGAGCACATTTTGACAAGTAAAAACCCAAAGTTCTTTCTTTTTAGTGTCTTTCTTTACCCTTTGTGCCAAAGTTTATCGACATAGGTACAAAATTTCTTTCTTGGGTTCATAAGTACCTTTTGAACCAAACTTCATCTAAATTTCGACTTGAAGCACATTTCGATAAATAGAGACCCAAAGTTCGTCATGTTTGGACTCTTTCTTGACCTTATGGTCTAAAGTTCATCCATACAGGTACAAAACTCTTGTCCAAGGTTCATATGTAACTTTTAAACTTAAATTCGACTAAATTTTGACTTCCAGCACATTTTGATGTGTAGAAACCCAAAGTTCGTCTTTTTCGGTCTCATTCTTGATCTTTTGTGTCTAAGTTTATCCACAATGGTACAAAACTCCTCTCTAGTTCATAATTATCTTTTGAACCAAAACTCATCCAAATTTTGACTTGGAGCACATTTTGACAAATAGAAACCCAAAGTTCGTCATTTTTTTACTCTTTCTTGGACTTTAGGTCCAAAGTTCATCCTACAGGTATAAAACTATTGTCCAACGTTCATAAGTAACTTTTAAACCAAATTTCAACAAAATTTAGACTTAGACCACATTTTGACACGTAGAAACCACAACTTCGTCGTTTGGGGACTCTTTCTTGACCGTTTGTTTCAAAGTTCATTCACACATGTACAGAACTTCTCTCCATGGGTCATAAGTATCTTTTGTACCAAACTACGTCTAAATTTGCACTTGGAGCACATTTCGACAAGTAGAAACCCAAAGTTCGTCCTTTTTAGTATTTTTCTTTACCCTTTGTGCCAATGTTCATCCACATAAGTACAAAACTCCTTTCTAGGGTTCATAAGTACATTTTCAACCAAACTTCGTCCAATTTTGACTTGGAGCACATTTCGACAAATACAAAACCCAAAAATTCATCATTTTGGACTCTTTCTTGACCTTTCAATCCAATGTTCATCCATACTGATACAAAACTCCTACCCAGGGTTCGCAAGTAACTTTTGAACCAAACTTTGACAAAATTTGGAATGAGAGTACATTTTGACTAGTAGAAACCCAAAGTTTTTCCTTTTTCGGACTATTTCTTGATCTTTTGTGTCAAAGTTTGTCCACACAGGTACAAAACTCCTCTCACGGGTTCATAAGTAAATTTTGAACAAAAATTTGTCCAAATTTCGACTTGGAGCACATTTCGACAAGTAGAAACCCAAAGTTCGTCCTATTTAGTCTGTTTCTTTACCCTTTGTGCCAAAGTTCGTCCACAGGTACAAAATTCCTTTCTACGGTTCCTAAGTACGTTTTGAACCAAACTTTGTCCAAGTTTTGACTTAAAGCACATTTTGACAAATAGAAACCAAAAATTCATCATTTTTGGACTTTTTCTTGACCTTTTCGTCCAAAGTTCATCCATATAGGTACAAAACTCCTGTTCAGGATTCATAAGTAACTTTTAAACCAAACTTTGACCAAGGTTCGTTCTTTGCGGACTCTTTCTTGACCTTTTGTATCAAAGTTCGTCCACACAGGTATAAAACTCTTCTCCAAGGTTCATAAGTATCTTTTGAACTAAAATTCATCCAAATTTGGACTTTGAGCACATTTCGACTAGTAGAAACCCAAAGTTGATCGTCTTCATAATATTTCTTGCCCTTTTGTGTCTAAGATCATCCACACAGGTACAAAACTCATTTCCAAGGTTCATAAGTATCTTTTGAACCATACTTCATCCAAATTTGGACTTGGAGCATATTTCGACAAATAGAAATCCAAAGTTCGTCATTTTTCGACACTTTCTAGACCTTTTCGTCCAAAGTTTACCCATACAGGTACAAAACTATTGTCTAGCATTCATCAGTAATTTTTAAACCAAACTTCGACCAAATTTTGACTAAGAGCACATTTCGAAATGTAGAAGCCCAAAGTTTATCCTTTTCGAACTCTTTCTTGACCTTTTGTGTCAAAGTTTGTCCACACATGTACAAAACTACTCTCTAGGGTTCATAAGTATCTTTTGAACCAACCTTCATCAAAATTTAGACTTGGAGCACATTTCGACAAGTAGAAACCCAAAGTTCGTCCTTTTTGGATTTGTGCCAAGGTATACACAGGTACAAAACACCTTTTCAGAGTTCAACCTTTTGAACCCAAGATCGTCCAAATTTGGAATTATAGCAGACTTTGACATGTAGAAACCCAAAAATCGTCCTTTATGAACTCTTTGTTAACCTTTTGTGTCTAAGTTCGTCCACACTCGTACAAAACTCCTCTCCAGGGTTGATAAGCATCTTTTAAACCAAACTTCTGCCAAATTTGGATTTGGAGGACATTTTGACAAGGAGAAACCCAAAGTTCATCCTTTTTAGTCCCTTCCTTTACACTTTATGCCAAAGTTCGTCCACATAGGTACAAAATTCGTTTCTAGAGTTCACAAGTAACTTTTGAACGAAACTTCATCCAAATTTTGACTTGGAGCACATTTCGACAAGTAGAAACCAAAATTTCGTCATTTTTGGACACTTTCTTGACCTTTTGGTCCAAAGTTTATCCATACAGGTACAAAACTATTGTCCAGCGTTCATCGGTAACTTTTAAACTAAACTTCGACCAAATTTGGACTAAGAGGACATTTCGACACCTAGAAACCCAAAGTTCGTCATTTTCGAACTTTCTTGACCTTTTTCTATCAAAGTTCGTCCACACATGTACAAAGCTCATCTTCAGGGTTCATAAGTATCTTTGAACCAAACTTCATCCAAATTTAGACTTGGAGCACATTTCGACAGTTAGAAAACCAAAGTTCATTCGAGTGTTCATAAGTACCTTTTGAACCAAAGTTCATTCGAGTGTTCATAAGTACCTTTTGAACCAAAGTTCATTCGAGTGTTCATAAGTACCTTTACATTTTGTGCTAAGGATCATCACACAGGTACAAAACAACACTCGAGTGTTCATAAGTACCTTTTGAACCAAAGTTCATCCAAATTTAGAATTATTGCAGACTTCGACGTGAAGAAACCCAAAGTTCGTCCTTTACGGACTCTTTCTTGACCTTTTGTGTCTAAATATTTCCATACTAGTACAAAACTCCTCTCCAGTGTTCCTAAGTATCTTTTAAACCAAACTTCTTCCAAATTTGGATTTGGAGGACATTAGCACAAGGAGAAACCAGTTCGTCCTTTTTAGTCTCTTTCTTTTCCCTTTATGCCAAAGTTCGTCCACATAGGTACAAAATTCGTTTTTAGGGTTCATAAGTATATTTTGAACTAAACTTCATCCAAATTTTGACTTGGAGCACATTTTGACAAGTAGAAACCTGAAGCTCGTCATTTTTGGACACTTTCTTGACCTTTTGGTCCAAAGTTTATCCATACATGTTCAAAACTATTGTCCAACATTCATTAGTAACTTTTAAACCAAACTTCAACCAAATTTGGACTAAGGGCAAATTTCGACACGTTAAACCCAAAGTTCTTCCTTTTCAGACTTTTTTCTTAACCTTTTGTGTAAATGTTCGTCCACACATGTACAAAACTCCTCTCAAGGGTTCATAATATCATTTGAACCAATCTTCATCCAAATTTAGACTTGGAGCACATTTCGACAAGTAGAAACCCAAAGTTCGTCTTTTTTGGACTCTTTCTTGACATTTTGTTCTAATGATCATCCTTAAAGGTACAAAACTCCATAAGTAACTTTTGAACCAAAGTCCATCCAAATTTGGAATTATTGCAAACTTCAACATGTAGAAATCC
The DNA here is from genome assembly GCF_009727055.1 of Benincasa hispida. NCBI lineage: Eukaryota > Viridiplantae > Streptophyta > Magnoliopsida > Cucurbitales > Cucurbitaceae > Benincasa > Benincasa hispida. The sequence goes on along the minus strand of NC_052359.1, from coordinate 25,431,538 downwards.
AAAGTTCGTCATTTACGGACTCTTTCTTGACCTTTTGTGTCTAACTTCGTGCACACTGTCACAAACTCCTCTCCAGGATTCATAAGTATGTTTTAAACCAAACTTCTTCCAAATTTAGATTTGGAGGACATTTCGACAAGGAGAAACCCAAAGTTCATCTTTTTTAATCTCTTTCTTTACTCTTTGTGCCAAAGTTCATCCACATAGGTACAGAATTTGTTTCGAGGGCTCATAAGTACCTTTTGAACCAAACTACATCCAAATTTTGAATGGAGCACATTTCGACAAGTAGAAACCCAAAGTTCGTCATCTTTGGACACTCTCTTGACCTTTTCATCCAAAGTTTATCCATACAGGTGCAAAACTATTGTCCAGTATTCATCCGTAACTTTTAAACAAAACTTCGACCAAATTTGGACTAAGAGAACATTTCGACACGTAGAAAACCAAAGTTCGTCCTTTTCAGACTCTTTCATGACTTTTGTGTCAAAGTTTGTCCACACATATACAAAAATCCTCTCCAGGGTTCATAAGTATCATTTGAACTAAACTTCATCCAAATTTAGACTTGGAGCATATTTCGACAAGTATAAACCCTAAGTTCATCCTTTTCGGACTCTTTCTTGACATTTTGCGCTAAGGGTCACCCACACAGGTACAAAACTCCGTTCCAGGGATCATAAGTACCTTTTGAACCAAATTTCGTCCAAATTTGGAATTATAGTAGACTTCGACATGTAGAAATCCAAAGTTTGTCCTTTTCGAACTCTTTCTTGACCTTTTGTGTATAAATTTTTCCACATTGGTACAAAAATCCCTCCAGGGTTCATAAGTATCTTCTTCCAAATTTTGACTTGGAGCATATTTCAACAAGTAGAAACCAAAGGTTCGTCTTTTTTCAGATTTTTTCTTGATATTTTTTGCTAAGGAACATCCACACAGGTACAAAATCCTTTCCAGGGATCATGAGTACCTTTTAAACCAATGTTCGTCCAAATTTGGAATTATAGCAGACTTCAACATGTAGAAACCCAAAGTACGGACTCTTTTTTGACCTTTTGTGTCTAAGTTCATCCAAACTGGTACAAAACTCCTCTCTAGGGTCCATAAGTATCTTTTAGACCAAACTTCTTCCAAATTTGGATTTGGAGGACATTGCGACAAGGAGAAACCCAAGGTTCGTCCTTTTTAGTCTCTTTCTTTACCCTTTGTGTCAAAGTTCGTCTACATAGGAACAAAATTCGTTTCTAGTGTTCGTAGGTACCTTTTGAACCAGACTTCGTCCAAATTTTGACTTGGAACACATTTCGACAAATAGAAACCCAAAGTTTGTCATTTTTGGACACTTTCTTGACCTTTTGGTCCAAAGTTTATACATACAGGTACAAAACTATTGTCCAGTGTTCATCAATAACTTTTAAATCAAACTTCGACCAAATTTGGACTAAAAGCACATTTCGACATGTAGAAACCAATAGCTCATCCTTTTCGGTCTCTTTCTTGATTATTTGTGTCAACTTTCGTTCAATGTGTACAAAACTCCTCTCCAGGGTTCACAAGTATCTTTTGAATCAAACTTCATCCAAATTTAGACTTAGAGCAGATTTCGACAAGTAGAAACCCAAAGTTTGTCGTTTTCGGACTCTTTCTTGACATTTTGTGTTAAGAATCATCCACACAAGTTCAAAACTCCTTTCCAACGATCATAAGTACCTTTTGAACCAAAGTTCATCCAAATTTAAAATTATAGCAAACTTTGACATGTAGAAACCCGATGTTCGTCCTTTTCGAACTTTTTCTTGACCTTTTGTGTCTAAGTTTGTCCACACTGGTACAAAACTCCTCTTCAGGGTTCATAAGTATCTTCTAAACCAAACTTCTTCCAAATTTGGATTTGGATGACATTTCGAAAAGTAGAAACCCAATTGAAGGAAATCGGATCCGAGATTTCCATGAGCAGCAAAAACAAGATTATTCCAAATCACAATCATGAATGAATATCACTTATTACAGTCGTCTACAAAACAAACGGTTATGCAATTGATATAGAAATTACAGCATGAAAACTCAAATGAACAAAGAGAAATACTCTACGATCATTTGAAGATGCGTCTCCACGCTTCTTTATGCATGACCGCTCGAACAACAGCAACCTCAAATGCTTGATCTACATGACCGCAACACAACAAGAACTCTTTGCACTCGTCCTCAACACAACAGGACCGCTTCTTCAAACAATTCAAGGCATGATGGAAATGATGAGGGAGAATAGGATAGAAAGAAGGGCACAACAACAAAGAGTCTTACAAGAAGATGATGGAGTAATTGACTTAGTTGAACAAGAAAGACAAATTGGAGGAAGAGGAAACATGAGAGGAAGAGGAAGAAATAATATGCACCTTAGACAAGGAGAAAGAATTCATGAAGATAGAGATAGTGGAGTCAAGCTCAAAATTTCACCATTTTGTGGAACGTCGGATGTAGAGGCATACTTGGAATGGGAAAGGAAGATAGAACATGTGTTTGATTGCAACACATTCAGTGAAATAAGAAGCTGAGACTTGCCATTGCCGAATTCACTAACCATGCGAGAAATTTGTATCAATATCTCAAATCCGAGAGAAGGAGGAAAGAGGAGGATCCCATTTAAACTTGGGAAGAACTTAAAGAAGTCATGAGAAAGAGGTATGTTCCAAAACATTATGAAAGATATTTGAGAACTAAATTGCAAATTTTGAGACAGGGAACAAAAAGTATAGCTGAATACTATCAAGAGATGGAAACTTTGATAGAAAGAGCAAATATTCAAGAAGAAGAAGAAGACACCATGTCTAGATTCCTTGGAGGTTTAAATCAAGAAATTGCTCATATCGTTGATAGATATCCACAACTATACTTGGAAGATATGTATCATTATGCAATCAAAATTGAAGAACAATTAAGAGAAGAAAAGGAACAATCCAAGAGATGTAATTCTAAAGCTAACACCTTTTCAAATTCTAATGTTTGGAAGAAGGATGGTTTTGTGAATATGGGTGAAGAAAAAGGGAAGTAAGGCTCCTAAAAGAGTGGAAGCTAGAAGCACCTATACTAAAAAGAATGAAGCTTCAAAGGAGGAAAGAGAGAAACCTAGTTCCATTCAATATTGGAAGTGCAAAGGATTTGGGCACATGAGCAAAGATTGTGTCAATAAAAAAGTCATGGTCATAAGAAATGGAATTATTGATTCAGAAGATGAATGTGATAAACAAGGTGGCAGCCTTGAGGAAGAATCCAAAGCCTTTGATGATGAGTACATTGAAGAAGGTAATTCCATGTCCTTAGTTGTAAGAAGAGTACTTAATGTGCAAATCAAGGACGAGAAAGTTGAAGATTGGGAGAACTTATTTCACACAAGGTGCTTGATTGAAGAAATCCCATGTAGCTTGGTGATTGATAGTAGAAGTTGCACAAATGTAGTAAGTAGTTTTCTAGTAAAAAGACTCCAGCTCACTACCTCGTCCACATCCAAAACCATATAAACTTCAATGGTTAACAAACAAAGGAGAATTGAAATTAAACTACTAAGTTCTTATTTCTTTTACTTTGGGAAGATATAAGGATGAGGTTCTTTGCAATGTAATACCTATGCATGTGGGTGATATGTTATTGGGCCGACCTTGGCAATATGATAGAGAAGTCACATATGATGGTTTGTTGAACAAGTACACATTTACTAAGAATGGGAAGAAGTTTACTTTGCTTCCATTATCTCCATATGAAGTACAATGCGATCAAGTGAAATTAGAAAAGAAAAGAAAAGAATTTGAGGATCAAGAGAGGAGAGAAGAAAGTAAGTTAAAGGAGAAGAGTGAAAAAAAAAAAAAACAAAAGTGAGGGACAAAAGGTGAGTGAAAACCAAGAGAGAAAAAAGAGTGATTTTGAGGAAAAAAAGAAAGAGTGTGAATTTGGTTATAAGAAAGGGGGAAGAGAGGAATATGTTTTCATTCGAAGCACCAAACTTTGTACTTATGTGCAAAGGAATGTGTTTAGTAACTGAACCTAACTCGAATGATGGTTTGCCTAGTTCTTTTAAATCTCTTTTGTAGGAATTTATGACATGTTTCCACATGAAGATGCACCTATGGGTCTACCTTCTTTAAGAGGAATTGTGCACAAAATTGAATTCATACCCCCGCAACACTTCCAAATATGGCAGCCTATAGGACCAATCCAATTGAGGCCAAGGAAATCCAAAGGCAAGTAGAAGAACTCATGGATAAAAGTTATGTTCGAGAAAATATGAGTCCTTGTTCGGTTCCAGTCATTTTAGTACCCAAGAAAGATGGAACATTGAGGATGTATGTTGATTGTTGAGCCATCAACAAAATAACGGTAAAGTATCGACATCTTATTCCTAGATTGGATGACATGCTAGATGAATTACATGGTGCAATCTTGTTTTCAAAAATTGATCTTCAAAATGGTTACCATCAAATTCGAATGCATGTGGGAGATGAGTGGAAAACGACTTTCAAAACAAAATTTGGTCTTTATGAGTTGCTTGTTATGTCATTTGATCTTATCAATGCACCAAGTACTTTTATGAGCCTAATGAATCATGTTTTGAGAGAATACATTGGAAAATTTGTTGTGGTATACTTTGATGATATTCTTGTTTACTCTAAAAACTTGAATGAACATGTTGCATGTCAAGACAATTTTGCTTAAACTTAGAGAAGAAAAGCTTTATGCCAATTTCAAAAAGTGTAGTTCTTGTCTAGACCAAGTCAATTTCTTATGATTCATTGTTGGAAAGGATGGGGTGAAAGTTAATGAAGAAAAGGTCAAGGCTATTCGAGAGTGGCCAACACCCACCAATGCAACTGAGGTGAGATCTTTTCATGGTTTGGCTAGTTTTTATAGAAGGTTTATTAAGGATTTCAGTAGCATAGCCTCACCATTGAATGAACTTATTAAACAGAATGTGAAATTTAAATGGAAAGAAAAGCAAGAAAATGCATTCAATGAATTGAAAGATAAATTGACTAATGCACCTTGTCTTGCTTTACCTAACTTTGACCAATCTTTTGAAATTGAATGTGATGCAAGTGGGATAGGGATTGGAGCTGTTTTGATGCAAGAGAAGAGGCCAATCATGTTCTTTAGTGGGAAGCTAAATGGAGCACAACTTAGCTACCCCGCATATGATAAGGAATTACATGCACTTGTAAGGGCTTTGCAAGTTTGGCAACATTACTTGTTGCCAAAAGAGTTTGTCATCCACACGGATCATGAAAACTTGAAGCACCTCAAAAACCAAACAAAGTTGAACAAGAGGCATGCTAAATGGGTAGAGTTCATTGAGACATTTCCATATGTCATTCATTACAAGACAAGTAAGGATAATGTGGTGGTTGATGCATTATCAAGAAGGTATGCATTGTTTTCTTCCCTTAGTGCAAAAATTCTTGGTTTTACACATGATTGATTTTTACGAAGTAGAGACATCTAAATTTCATGATGTGTATATTCAATGTTTAGAAGGGAAAAATATGCATGATTATATTGTGTTTATGAATTCAACCATTGAACCATTGCATAAACCTAAAGGACCAATTACAAGAAGCAAGGCAAAGAAGATTCAAGAGACATTCATACTACATCTTCAAAAACTAGCAAATTCACAGGAATCGACAAATAATTTTGAGACCAAAGTCTTATATAATGTTAGTTCAATGAGTCAAGAAGAGAATGACATGAAGATGGCACGAGAAAATAACTATAGTTTGGAAGATGACATGGAGGTCAAAAAAAGTGTGCAAATTTTGTGAAGAAAATGCTGTCAAGTGTGCACTACATGGAGAAATGTGATGTCAAACCTTGTCAAACGTGCACTACTTTGTCACCTTCTAGAGTAGATATTAAGGCAATTTGAAGAGTTTCTACATTCCTAGTTTTGCATTTGGACTTATAATTTAGTATGCAAAAGTTTCAAGTTTCTAAGTATTATTTTCTACAATTTGCAATTAATTGTATTTGAATGACTTTTGAGTTTCTTGCATCTACGACCATTTGGCCTATAAAATGGCTTGTAATGTTCTTCAGAACTCATATTAACAATATAAAAAAGCTTTTGCTTAGACCCTTTGGTGTTGTCTTTTTCTTTCAAATCTTGCTTTAGAGTTGATATTTAAATCAATTCATTGGATTAGTCTTGATCAAACTAATTTTGGAGTGAGTTTTCTTAGGATCTAAGAGTGACCATCATAGATTCTAAGTTCGATCTAAGTAGATTTCTTTGTGAGTGTTTGCAAGGATCCTAGAAGGACCGCTAGCTTTGCATCCAACAAGCATCGCGGGCGCTTATCAGAACCCTAGAAAGAAATTTTGTACCTATGTCAACGAACTTTGGCACAAAGAGTAAAGAAAGACACTCAGAAGAAACAACTTTGGGTTTCAACTTGTTGAAATGTGCTCTAAGTCCCAATTTAGAAGAAGTTTGGTTCAAAAGATACTTATGAACCTTAGAGAGGAGTTTTGTACCAATGTAGACAAAGTTGACAAAAGGTCAAGAAAGAGTTCCAAAAGGACGAACTTTGGGCTTCTACATGTCGAAGTCTGCTATAATTCCAAATTTGGACGAACTTTTGTTCAAAAGGTACTTATGATTCCTGGAAAGGAGTTTTGTACCTATGTAGATCATCCTTAGCACAAAATATCATGAAAGAGTCCGCAAAGGATGAAGTTTGGGTTTCTACTTGTCGAAATGTGCTCCAAGTAAAAATTTGAATTAAGTTTGGTTCAAAAGATACTTATGAACCCTAGAGAGGAGTTTTATACATGTGGGGACGAACTTTAGCACAAAGGGTAAAGAAAGAGACTAAAAAGGACGAACTTTGGATTTCTACTTGTCGAAATGTGCTCGAAGTCTAAATTTGGATGAGGTTTGGTTCAAAAGATACTTATGAAGCTTGGAGAGGAGTTTTGTACCTGTGTGGACGAACTTTGACACAAAAGGTCAAGAAAGTGTCTGAAAAGGACGAACTTTGGGTTTCTACCGGTCGAAATGTGCTCTCAGTCCAAATTTAGTCAAAGTTTGGTTTAAAAGTTACTTATGAACCCTAGACAAGAGTTTTGTACCTTTATGGATGAACTTTGGACCAAAAGGTCAAGAAAGAGTCCAAAAACAACGAACTTTAGGTTTCTACTTGTCAAAATGTGCTTCAAGTCAAAATTTTGATGATGTTTGGTTCAAAAGGTACTTGTGAACCCAAGAAAGAAATTTTGTACCTATGTCAAGGCTCAAAGAAACAACTTTAGGTTTCAACTTGTTGAAATGTGCTACAAGTCCCAATTTGGAATAAGTTTGGTTCAAAAGATACTTATGAACCCTGGAGATGAGTTTTGTACCAGTGTGGATGAAGTTGACAAAAGGTCAAGAATGAGTTCCAAAAGGAGAAACTTTGGGCTTCTACATCTCGAAGTCTGCTATAATTCCAAATTTGGATGAACTTTGGTTCAAAAGGTACTTATGATTCCTGGAAAGGAGTTTTGTACTTGTGTGGATGATCCTTAGCATAAAATGTCATGAAAGAGTCTGCAAAGGACGAAGTTTGGGTTTCTACTTGTCGAAATGTGCTCCAAGTAAAAATTTGAATTAAGTTTGGTTCAAAAGATACTTATGAACCCTAGAGAGGAGTTTTGTACATGTGGGGACGAACTTTAGCACAAAGGGTAAAGAAAGAGACTAAAAAGGACGAACTTTGGGTTTTTACTTGTCAAAATGTGCTCAAATTCCAAATTTGGATGAGGTTTGGTTCAAAAGATACTTATGAAGCTTGGAGAGGAGTTTTGTACCTGTATGGACGAACTTTGACACAAAAGGTCAAGAAAGTGTCTGAAAAGGATGAACTTTGGGTTTCTACCTGTCGAAATGTGCTCTCAGTCCAAATTTTGTCAAAGTTTGGTTTAAAAGTTACTTTTGAACCCTAGACAAGAGTTTTGTACCTATATGGATGAACTTTGGACCAAAAGGTCAAGAAAGAGTCCTAAAATGACGAACTTTTGATTTCTACTTGTCGAAATGTGCTTCAAGTGAAAATTTGGATGAAGTTTGGTTCAAAAGATACTTAGAAATCGTACAAAGGAATTTTGTACCTATGTGGATGAACTTTTTCACAAAGGGTAAAGGAAAAGACTTAAAAGGACGAACTTTCTGTTTCTACCTGTCGATAAGTGCTCCAAGTCCAAATTTGGACGAAGTGTGGTTCAAAAAATACTTATGAACCCTGGCAATGAGTTTTGTACCTGTGTGGACGAACTTAAACACAAAAGGGCAAGAAAGATTCTGAAAATGATGAACTTTGGGTTTCTACTAGTCGAAATATGCTTAATGTCAAAATTTGGATGAAGTTTGGTTCAAAAGATACTTATTAACCCTGAAGAAGAGTTTTATACCTGTGTGGACGAACTTTGACACAAACGGTCCAGAAAAAGTCCACAAAGAATGAACTTTTGGTTTCTACGTGTCGAAATGTGCTCTCTGTCCAAATTTGGTCGAAGTTTGGTTTAAAAGTTACTTATGAACCTCAGACAAGAGTTTTGTACTTGTATGGATGAACTTTGGACCAAAAGGTCAAGAAGAGTCCAAAAATGACAAATTTTTGGTTTCTGTTTGTCGAAATGTGCTTCAAATCAAGATTTGGACGAAGTTTTGTTCCAAAGGTACTTAGGAATCGTAGAAAGGAATTTTGTACCTATTTGAAGGAACTTCAACACAAAGGGTAAAGAAAGAGACTAAAAAGGACGAACTTTGGGTTTCTACTTGTCGATATGTGCTCCAAGTCCAAATTTGGACGAAGTTTTGTTCAAAAATTACTTATGAACCCATGAGAGGAGTTTTGTACTTGTGTGGACGAACTTTGACACAAAAGGCAAAGAATAGTCCGAAAAAGGACGAACTTTGGGTTAAACTTGTTGAAATGTGCTCTCATTCCAAATTTGGTCAAAGTTTGGTTTAAAAGTTACTTGGAAACCCTGGATAGTAGTTTTGTATCAGTGTGGATGAACATTTTTATTGGCTGAAAATGAGAAAGTATGTGAATAAAGTGTGCAAACAATATTTCAAATGTAAGGAGGCTAAGTCTAAGACACAACTACATGGTCTTTACACAGCTTTAGATGTTTCTAGTGAACCTTGGGTTGACATTAGAATGGATTTTGTTTTAGGACTACCAAAGACTAGGAGACATCATGATATCATTTTTGTGGTAGTTGATAGTTTAGTAAAATGGCACATTTCATACCATGTAATAAAACAGATGATGCTACTAACATAGCTAATCTTTTCTTTAGGGAAGTGGTTAGATTGCATGAAATTCCTAAGACCATTGTTAGTGATAGAGATGCAAAATTTTCAAGTCATTTTTGGAAAGTTTTGCGGGGTAAGTTGGGAACTAAGCTTTTGTTTTCAACAACTTGTCACCCACAAACCGATGGGCAAACTGAGGTGGTTAATAGAATATTGGGAACTTTGCTTAGGTCATTAATGTCTAAAAATCTCAAGTCTTGGGAGGGTACTCTACCTTTTGTAGAGTTTGCTTACAATAGAGCAATACATAGCACCACTCATTGTTCACCTTCTGAGGTTGTGTATGGCTTTAATCCATAAACTCCGTGAGATTTCTCACCCTTGCCACCTAATATGTTTACTAGTGATGCAATTGTTTCAAGAGCAAAATACATAAAAAATTTGCATAAAGCAGTCAAAGAAAGGATTGAAAAGAAGAATAAAAAACTCGTCAATAGCAAGAACCAAGGGAGAAAGAAAATGATTTTTAAACCCGGTGATTGGGTTTGGGTACATGGTCCATTTCAGAGCGGATCAATGATAATGCCTACAAATTGGATCTTCAAGGTGAGCATAACGTAAGTTCTACTTTCAATGTGGCTGATTTGACTCCTTTTGATGTAGGGAATGAAGACCTTGATTTGAGGACAAATCCTTTTCAAGAAAGGGGGGATGATATGAATTCAACCATTGAACTATTGCATGTACCTAAAGGACCAATTACAAGAAGCAAGGCAAAGAAGATTCAAGAGACATTCACACTACATCTTCAAAAACTAGCAAATTCATAGGAATTGACAAATAATTTTGAGACCAAAGTCTTATATAATGTTAGTTCAATGAGTCAAGAAGAGAATGACATGAAGATGGCACGGGAAAAGAACTATAGTTTGGAAGATGACATAGTGGTCAAAAAAAGTGTGCAGATTTTGTGAAGAAAATGCTGTCAAGTATGCACTGCATGGAGAAATGTGATGTCAAATCTTGTCAAACGTGCATATCTACTTTGCCACCTTCTAGAGTAGATATTTAAGGAAATTTGAAGAGTTTCTACATTCCTAGTTTTGCATTTGGACTTATAATTTAGTATGCAATTAATTTCAAGTTTCTAGGTGTTATTTTCTATAATTTGCAATTAATTGTATTTTAATGACTTTTGAGTTTCTTGCATCCACGACCATTTTGGCCTAAAAAATGGCTTGTAATGTTCTTCAAAACTCATATTAACAATATCAAAAAGCTTTTGCTTATTCAACCTTTTGGTGTTGTCTTTTTCTTTCAAATCTTGCTTTAGAGTTGATATTTAAGTTAATTCATTGGATTAGTCTTGATCAAACTAATTCTGGAGTGAGTTTTCTTAGGATCTAAGAGTGACCATCATAGATTCTAAGTTCGATCTAAGTAGCTTTCTTTATGAGTGTTTGCAAGGATCCTAGAAGGACCGCTAGCTTTGCATCCAACAAGCATCGTGGGCGCTTATCAGAACCCTAGAAAGAAATTTTGTACCTATGTCAACGAACTTTGGCACAAAGAGTAAAGAAAGACACTCAAAAGAAACAACTTTGGGTTTCAACTTGTTGAAATGTGCTCCAAGTCTCAATTTAGAAGAAGTTTGGTTCAAAAGATACTTATGAACCCTGGAGAGGAGTTTTGTACCAATGTGGACGAAGTTGACAAAAGGTGAAGAAAGAGTTCCAAAAGGACGAACTTTGGACTTCTATATGTCGAAGTCTGCTATAATTCCATATTTGGACGAACTTTAGTTCAAAGGGTACTTACGATTCCTGGAAAGGAGTTTTGTACCTGTGTGGATGATCCTTAGAACAAAATGTCATGAAAGAGTCCACAAAGAACGAACTTTGAGTTTCTACTTGTCGATATGTGCTCCTAGTCCAAATTTGGACGAAGTTTTGTTCAAAAATTACTTATGAACCCGTGAGAGGAGTTTTGTACTTGTGTGGACGAACTTTGAATCAAAAGGTAAAGAAATAGTCCGAAAAATGACGAACTTTGGGTTTCTACTTGTTGAAATGTGCTTTCATTCCAAATTTTGTCAAAGTTTTGTTTAAAAGTTACTTGCAAACCCTGGATAGTAGTTTTGATGTATGGATGAACAATGGACCAAAAGGTCAAGAAAGAGTCCCAAAATAATGAATTTTGGATTTTGTATTTGTCGAAATGTGCTCCAAGTCAAAATTTGGACGAAGTTTGGTTGAAAAGGTACTTATGAACCATAGAAAGAAATTTTGTACTTATGTGGACGAACATTGGCACAAAGGGTAAAGACAAAGACTAGAAAAGACAAACTTTGGGTTTCTACTTGTCGAAATGTGCTCCAAGTCCAAACTTGGATGATGTTTGTAGATGACTGTAATATGTGATGTCCATTCATGATTGTGATTTGGAATAATCTTGTTTTCACTGCTCATGGAAATCTCAGATCCGATTTTCTTCAATTGGTGTCAGAGCCAGGTTCTCTGATATTCCAAATTACAGATCTGAATTGAATGCATTTTACCATTGCGGTGGGCTTCTGCATTTGTAGTTAACTGTTTTCTACATCTCTGGTTGTGTTGATGAATGTTTCGGGTTTAAATTGCCTTTTCGTTAAAGCTTTCGGTAACAACATGTAAATTGTAAGGGCCCCTGTATTTTTGGGCAAAATTAACATCGCAATCGAGTCTGTAATTCAAAAGGTTTGAGTTCGTCGAATCGTTCGTGATGAAGCTTTGGCGCATGGAGATGCGGTTAACAATGAAGAAAAAGACCAAGCGTTGGTCGGATCATAATCTCAGGTAAACGATCATTTAGATTTTTCTATACGATCATGTAGTATTTTCTAAACGATCGTTTAGCTAATGTTAAGCGATAGGGTAAATCGTTTACTCTATCACGTGGTGTTGGTTGCGCGATTGCGTAGGTGTTGGAAGTAGACGATCGTAGTGAGAGCATGCAGTGCTCGTTGTTTAGTGGAAGGCACGCGCTAGACGATCGTATAGTTAGCAAGCTTCATTGCTCAGTTACTATCTATGTGATCGCGCGTATGCGATACAGAGGCGCTAGCTAAGCGATCTCTTAAACGATTGTGTGGATTTTCTAGACGATCGTATAGTCAATACTAAATGATCTTTTAGCTCTAGGAGCAGCGATAGAACGAAGTGTTTGTTTTATCGTGTAGACGATCGCGAGATGCTTTGTACACAATGGTTGGAGAAGTGATGCTTTGTCCGAACGATTCAAGACCGGTTCGTCTGTTTGAACCGGGGACTTCTTGTCTTTGTAATAATTAGCTTTCTTTTTATGTTTTTAAGGCAATTTTACCCGGTTAATCAATATTGGTTGTTTATACATGTGATGTATGGTACTTATATGCCAAAGTGTTTGTCATATAGTTAAAACCCACCTTAGGTTGTGCAATTATTCATGCATCATGTATTATTAATGTTATAATATTGCAAGAAGAAATTACTTGAAAGCATGCGCATGCATTATGAAATATAAGAGTTATATTTTGCATGCAGTGAGCATTAATATGCATCATCCTTTTATTATAAATGTTATAGTCTAAGGGTGAATGGAAAAAAATTTTGCTTGTTTCATTCCTGTTTTGTATAAGTATTATATAAAAGAAGTAGCAATAAATGGACAATGCATTGAGCATGACACTTAGGCTGTTTATAAGTGTTATGAATGCCTTGCATGTGTTAGCCTAGCATTGTGGTTTTGATTTCCGTTTATAAGTGTTATAAAGAAAATTAGACCTAAAATCGATAATTCAGAGTTGCATGCGGATTTAGGGTGAACTCAAGTTTTTTAAAAGGGTTTTAAAATTGGATTGAGATTAACCTAAGTTCAAGTAGTTCTAAAAAGTTTAGTAACCTAGATTAATCTTTTAAAATTGGTTTAATAGGATTAAATTGATTGAATAAAAGATTAAATTTGTTGTAAACCTATCTATAAGGGACCTTTTGTCTAAGGCGAGTTCTGGCTAGGCTGGAGTTCTTAAGTTGATGAAAATGTAACATCCCTACCTGGGAACCTACCTGGAAAGGTGAATTAGATAGATTTTCAACAAGCATGTGACGATTTGGTCAAAGACTCCGTTAAAGAGTTTAATGCATGATGATCGAAAAGTTGTTTCACTATCCAAGGTAAAAGTTACTTTTGGGAAAACCTAAAAGTCACTTAGTTAAAATCCTTACCCGTGTTTTTTCTAAGTAAGCTAAACCCTAGGTTATAAAATACTCAGTGGAAGGAAGAGGCATATCAGATATATCTATGATTCCACTCACGTTTCTCCCTGTATGTTCACATTGTGAGATTCATGCTCGGCCTCGTGATGCCCAAGATGCATCCCCATTCGGATGGTGTTTGCATGAGTCAATATCAAGGTGAACTGAAAGAGTGTTTATAGTAAGTGGGTGAAGGGTATGTGTCTACACGTCCTATGGTTTCTGTCATTAGTTCACACCGTGAGATCATTCTGTACTCTGATAAGCGCCCGCGATGCTTGTTGGATGCAAAGCTAGAGGTCCTTCTAGGATCCTTGCAAACACTCAAAAAGAAAGCTACTTAGATCGAACTTAGAATCTATGATGGTCACTCTTAGACCCTAAGACAACTCACTCAAGAATTAGTTTGATCAAGACTAATCTAATGAATTGATTTAAATATCAAATCTAAAGCAAGATTTGAAAGAAAAAGACAACACCAAAGGGTTGAATAAGCAAAAGATTTTTACTATTGTTAATATGAGTTTTGAAGAACATTACAAGCCATTTTATAGGCCAAATGGTCGTGGATGCAAGAAACTCAAAAGTCATTCAAATACAATTAATTGCAAATTATAGAAAATAACACTTAGAAACTTGAAACTTAATTGCATACTAAATTATAAGTCCAAATGCAAAACTAGGAATGTAGAAAATGTTCAAATTGCCTTAAATATCTACTATAGAAGGTGGCAAAGTAGATATGCACGTTTGACAAGGTTTGACATCACATTTCTCCATACAGTGCACACTTAACAGCATTTTCTTCATAAAATCTGCACACTTTTTTTTACCACCATGTCATCTTCCAAACTATAGTTCTTTTCCCATGCCATCTTCATATCATTCTCTTTTTGACTCATTGAACTAATATTATATAAAACTTTGGTCTCAAAATTATTTGTCGGTTCCTATGAATTTGCTAGTTTTTGAAGATGTAGTGTGAATGTTTCTTGAATCTTCTTTGCCTTGCTTCTTGTAATTGGTCCTTTAGGTACATGCAATGGTTCAATGGTTGAATTCATACCATCCCCCCTTTCTTGAAAAGGATTTTTCCTCAAATCAAGGTCTTCATTCCCTACATCAAAAAGATTCAAATCAGCCACATTGAAAGTAGAACTTACGTTGTACTCACCTCGAAGATCCAATTTGTAGGCATTATCAATGATCCACTTTATCACTTGAAATGGACCATCTCCTCTTGGTTGAAGTTTAGACATCTTTTGATCTGGAAATGTAAACCCGAGACTTTCCTTCGATTATTTGCTCTTGTCACACATTGTAGGATGTTGGATTTATATTATTGTTGTTCCATTGTTGAAGAAAATGGCAAAGCTTTTGGTTGAAGTTGTCTTTAATAATTTTGAAATTTATAAATAAAGAAAAGAAAAGAAAGGGAATAAAGAAAAAAGAAAAGGAAAGGAAAGAAAAGAAAAGGAAAAGGAAAAAGGAAAAAAAAAAAAGAAAATGAAAGAAATTGGAAACCCATTCGGTGCTTAGGGTTTAAAGTGAGAACCCACTCATTTCAGCCCACTTCTTCATCATTTCCCATTATATTTTCAGAGCATTTCAAGAGAGAGAGTGAAGGAAGAGAGAGAATAAGTTGCTGCAGGTTGGAGGTTGAAGAAGGGAGGAAAAGCTCATGCAAGTGAAACCATTGAAGAATTTGGGTTCAACCTACCTATCTCTGGTTTTTAAGTCAGTTTGAGCTACACAAGAAGAACTAAGAGGTGAAGCCTAACTTTCTTGAAATTTAATCTATTTTCTAACAGATTTCGTGAAGGAAGTTTGAGCTAAATCTGATGCTAAGTTATGGTTTTTGAAAAGGAAAACAAAGCATAGAATTTTCGTGCAAATCTGAAGGGTCTCTGCTTTTCTCTGGCTTTTCAAACATTCTGGGGTGTACAGGTTGGATTAGAAGCTCAATTGAGTATGAATGGAAAGCTTATTCAAGTTCCTATAACTTTTATGAAGAATATGTGAGCCAAAAATGAATAGAAATAGGTTTAATTTCAGGAGAAATGTAGAGGGTAGCAGAGAAGTACGAATCTGTATTCGCTGTGTTCGAGGGATTTTTGGACAAATTCGTTGGGAATCTCGTTTTTATTCCTTCAAGTAAGTTGTAGAGGGTTCCAAAATGAAGAGTTTGATATATAGTACATTAATTCTGGTTAAGTATTGAGGAAGTTATGAGTGTTAGAATTTAGGATATTGAATCTGGAAAATCTGGAAAGAAAATGTGAAGTGTGATTTTATTTTTAGAATTTAGAATTCATGAGCATGGAAAGACAAGAAGATTTATAGTTTTGATGCTCGGTTTTGGTTGTTTGATAGGCCAAGAGGAAATAGTCCGAGTTTACAGACTAGGAAACTAGCCAAGACTGTGAGTGACAAAACAAATTTAAAAAATGATTTCTAAACTGTAATTTATGCATAAATGGTTTACATGCTCAATATGAACTTATGAATGATACATGATTTCTATGAATGATTTCAAGCATAAGTTTTGAGCTTAGATTTTCTAATGAGGTTTATATACGAGCACGTGATTATTGACTTCCTGAAAAGTAGTTGAAACAATACCATTTAAGGTAAAGTATGTATTAGCGAGTACTGTTTAAAGATTTTCAGTTTTTCACGAGCAAGCCGAGTAAGCTTTAGTTTTACGAAAGATAAAAGATAAGCAGGCATGTTTTAATGTTTTCATGTGGTTTTCTGAGACTTTTATTGACTACATGACTGGGATATTGAGCCTGAGGCTATATGGTACCGTGTGCACACAGGTTATATTCCGTTGTTGACGTTGAGTGTACTCCGTGACAATGATGCTATCCTGAGTGCTAGGCGGGCCCCACTACATCGTAGAGCTAGTAAACATTGGTTGTATTGGGTGTGCCCTACACAACGTTGATTTGTCATGTTAGTTAAAATGCTTTATATACTTGATATGCCTTGCTAGATTTTAATGACGTACTTGCGGAACATTTGAGAAAGCTTTTAGCATTACACATTTATGTTTAATGCTTTGATTGAACAGATTTATACGTTTAAAGGTTTATCACGTGTTCTAATTTGCGGATTTACATTTTTAAATTTAGTCACTCACTGGGCTTCGTAGCTCACTCTTTCAAAATATTTTCCCACTTTCCAGGTAAGATCGAGCTCCCGGTGCCTGATAACTGCCAAAGTTTATTTTCTCCTAAAAGCTTCCAGATCAAGCTTCATACGTGGGTGGAGTTGTACATTGTGTCTGTTTATATTGTAAATGTCTTTGTAAGAACTGGGTAGTTTATGGTTGTGTAAGCACTAGATGTCGTGGTTGTGTAAACCCCAGTTGGATATGTTTTTGGTTGTGATATCTCTACCAAGTTATTTTCCAAACCGAGTTATGTCAGGACTGCACTTCATGTGTGTCTAAAGGTTTTCAGGGATTCCGCTATATTGTGTTACATGTAAAGTATTTTATATCTAAGATTAGTATGTTTATCAGGTTCAACGATTCAGCATGGTCAATAGGTATCGTTAGAGGAGGACGATGTCTATTGGCTTCATGCCATCTCCTTGACAAAGCTAGCAGGCAGTCTGGGAGAGGGTGTGACAGGAAACATTTCCTTTCGTAGATGTACCCAAACCCAATCACCGGGTTTAAAAAATTTTCTTTCTCCCTTGGTTCTTGGTATTGACAAACTTTTGATTCTTCTTTTCAATCCTTTCTTTGACTTCTTTATGCAAATTTTTGATGTATTCTGCTCTTGAAACAGATGCATCACTAGTAAACATATGGCAAGGGTGACAAATCTAACAGAGTTAATGGATTAAAGCTATACACAACCTCAAAAGGTGAACAATGAGGGGTGCTATGTATTGCTCTATTGTAAGCAAACTCTACAAAAGGTAGAGTACCCTCCCAAGACTTGAGATTTTTAGACATTAATGACCTAAACAAAGTTCCCAATGTTCTATTAACCACCTCAGCTTGCCCATCGGTTTGTGGGTGACAAGTCTTTGGTAGTCCTAAAGCAAAATCCATGCTAATGTCAACCCAAGGTTCACTAGAAACATCTAAAGGTGTGTAAAGACGATGTGGTTGTGTCTTAGACTTAGCCTCCTTACATTTGAAATATTGTTTGCACACTTTATTCACATACTTTCTAATTTTCAATCAATAAAAATATTCAGCCAACATGTTATATGTTTTAAATTCCCCAAAATGCCCCATTAATCCTCCCCCATGAGCTTCCTTCACAAGCAACTCTCGAATGGAACACTTAGGAATACAAAGTTTTCCTTTCCTAAAAAGCATTTCATTAAACACAATATAATCATGCACGTTTTTCCCTTCTAAACATTGAATATACACATCATGAAATTTAGATGTCTCTACTTTGTAAAAATTAAACATGTGTAAAACCAAGAATTTTTGCACTAAGGGAAGAAAACAATGCATATCTTCTTGATAATGCATCAGTCACCACATTATCCTTACCTTTCTTGTAATGAATGACATATGGAAATGTCTCAATGAACTCTATCCATTTAGCATGCCTCTTGTTCAACTTTGTTTGGCTTTTAAGGTGTTTCAAGCTTTCATGATCCGTGTGGATGACAAACTCTTTTGGCCACAAGTAATGTTGCCAAACTTGCAAAGCCCTTACAAGTGCAAGTAATTCCTTATCATATGTGGGTTAGCTAAGTTGTGCTCCATTTAGCTTCTCACTAAAGAACATGATTGGCCTCTTTTCTTGCATTAAAACAGCTCCAACCCCTATCCCACTTGTATCACATTCAATTTCAAAAGATTGGTCAATGTTAGGTAAAGCAAGGCAAGGTGCATTAGTCAATTTATCTTTTAATTCATTGAATGCATTTTCTTGCTTTTCTTTCCATTTAAATTTCACATTCTGTTTAATAAGTTCATTCAATGCTGAGGCTATGCTACTGAAATCCTTAATAAACCTTCTATAAAAACTAGCCAAACCATGAAAAGATCTCAACTCGGTTGCATTGGTACCGTTGGCCACTCTCGAATAGTCTTGACCTTTACTTCATCAACTTTCACTCCCTCCTTTCCAACAATGAATCCTAAGAAATTGACCTGGTCTAGACAAAAGTTACACTTTTTGAAATTGGCATAAAGCTGTTCTTCTCTAAGTTTAAGCAAAATTGTCTTGACATGTAACATATGTTCATTCAAATTTTTAAAGTAAACAAGAATATCATTATAGTATACCACAACAAATTTTCCAATGTATTCTCTCAAAACATGATTCATTAGCCTCATAAAAGTACTTGGTGCATTGATAAGACCAAATGGCATAACAAGCCACTCATAAAGACCAAATTTTGTTTTGAAAGTCATTTTCCACTCATCTCCCACATGCATTCGAATTTGATGGTAACCACTTTTAAGATCAATTTTTGAAAACAAGTTTGCACCATGTAATTCATCTAGCATGTCATCCAATCTAGGAATAGGATGTCGATACTTTACTGTTATTTTGTTGATGGCTCGACAATCAACACACATCCTCCATGTTCCATCTTTCTTATGCACTAAAATGATTGGAATTGAATAAGGACTCATGTTTTCTTGAACATAACCTTTATCCATGAGTTCTTCCACTTGCCTTTGAATTTTCTTGGCCTCGATTGGGTTGGTCCTGTATGGCGCCATATTTCGAAGCGTTGCCCCGGGTATGAAGTCAATTTTGTGCTCAATTCCTCTTAAGGGAGGTAGACCCGTAGGTGCATCTTCATGTGGAAACATGTCATTAAATTCCTTCAATTCTCCTTTGTTTGGATGTGGACGAGTAGTGAGCTGGAGCCTTTTTACAAGAAAACTACTTACAACATTTGTGCAACTTCCACTATCAATTACCAAGCTACATGGGGTTCCTTCAAGCAAGCACCTCTTGTGAAATAAGATCTCCATTTGATCTTCAACTTTCTCCTCCTTAATTTGCACATTAAGTACTCTTCTTGCAACTAAGGATATGGAGTTACCTTCTTCAATGTACTCATCATCAAAGGCTTCAGACTCTTCCTCAAGGCTTTCACCTTGTTCATCACCTCATCTTCTGAATCAATAATTCCATTTCTTATGACCATGACTTTTTTATTGACACAATCTTTGCTTATGTGCCCAAATCCTTTGCACTTCCAACATTGAATGGAACTAGATTTCTCTCTTTCCTCCTTTGAAGCTATATTCTTTTTAGTATAGGTGCTCCCGGCTTCCACTTGTTTAGGAACCACAAACTTCCCTTTTGCTTCACCGCTATTCACAAAACCATCCTTGTTCCAAATATTAGAATTTGAAAAGGTATTAGCTTTAGAATTATACCTCTTGGAATGTTCCTTTTCTTCTCTCAATTGTTCTTCAATTTTGATTGCATAATGATACATATCTTCCAAGTATAGTTATGGATATCTACCAACGATATGAGCAATTTCTCGATTTAAACCTCCAAGGAATCTAAACATGGTGTCTTCTTCTTCTTAAGTATTTGTTCTTTCTATCAAAGTTTCCATCTCTTAATAATATTCAGCTACACTTTTTGTTCCCTGCCTCAAAACTTGTAATTTAGTTCTTAAATCTCTTTCATAATGTTTTGGAACATACCTCTTTCCCATGGCTTCTTTAAGTTCTTCACAAGTTTCAATGGGATCCTCCTCTTTCCTCTTTCTCTCGGATTTGAGATGTTGATACCAATTTCCCGCATGGTTTGTGAATTCGGCAATGGCAAGTCTCATCTTCTTATTCTCACTGAATGTGTTGCAATCAAACACATGTTCCAAGTATGCCTCCGCATCCGATGTTCCACAAAATGGTGGAATTTTGAGCTTGACTCCACTATCTCTATCTTCATGTATTCTTTCTCCTCGTAGGGTGCATATTATTTCTTCCTCTTCCTCTCATGTTTCCTCTTCCTCCAATTTGTCTTTCTTGTTCAATGTCAATTACTCCCTCGTATTCTTGTAAGATTCTTTGTTGTTGTGCCCTTCTTTCTTGCCTATCTTCCCTCATCATTTCCATCATGCCTTGAATGGCTTGAAGAATAGCCATATTAGTATCTTGTACTTGTGGTACTCCTTCACCCTATGACATTTTAAAGTTAGTAATAAAAGGACCTCACCACAGTTCTCACCAATTTCACTCAAGAACACTCGTGTTTATCACTTAAGGGTAGGCTTTTGGTACTAGGTCAAAGATGTAAGGGTTGGCTTATATTTTTTTGGTGCAATCTCCCTAAAAATTTGATAAAAAAAACCAATTCAAAATGATCAACTCTCACAAACTAAGACTAGAGTAACTAAACTTAGGCTAAAAATAAAACAAATTTGGATTTTTTTTTCTCAAATGAAAGACAAGATGTAAACCTCGAATCCTAATTTCTCTACTTAAGTATATTCCCTATTGGGATCAGTGTGATGAGTAGGTTGATGTGTAAACGTGTGAATGGTAGAGAAAAGAGTGGAAAATTAGAAGAAAATAGGAAATTTGGAAATTTGACTTTTGGGGAAAATTTGGAAAATTTGGAAGTATAGAATTTTGTGTGTTAGAGTGGTGTTGATGCATTGGAAGAGTTATTGGTGAAGGCATGCGGCTGAAGAAGGAAAAACGAGATGATGCGTTGGAAGGCACACGGGTGGACTAGGTATCATGGAAAGACAGCCATGCGTCGAGCAGCCTCGGCCAGCGCCCAGGCCATGCATC
>NC_052359.1:25333379-25409007 GCF_009727055.1 Benincasa hispida | reverse complement strand
GAGCAAACCTTGCGTTGGAGCCAAATCCATGCGTTAGACATAGAGGACGCATTGGACAGTGAGGTCTGAGGAGAATGCATCAAGTTGGGATGAGGAATTCTCCCAATTTACTTGTGTGTTTGGATTGATTCCAAAGCCACCTGAAAGCTTTGAGAGTCTGGTTTTCAGGGTAGGGTGCCAGAGGAAAATCTCGAAGGGATCGGGCTGGAAACTGAAAAGAAAACAAAAGGGTCAGGTTGTCGGATTAGTTTGGGCCAGTCTTGAAGATTCTGTGATTCCAGCCAAACCACGAAAATTTCTGAGCTCAAATTTTACGGTAAGCTTCCTGAGACATTTTAGAATATATTTGTAGAAGGAAGTATCTCAAAATAAGGTCTAGAACTATGAGTAATCTAAGTTGTAAGTTGAATATGGATTCTAGGTGTGAAAAAGGAGCCCGAGGTAAAAAAAGGAGTTACTAGAGTGAAAAGCTCCAAGCAATCAAGGTGAGTGGCTAAAACATTTTGACTAAAACATTTGCTTAAAATGTTTGATTACAACGTGTTATAGAAAGTATGTTTTAAAGAAGAATATTCTCATGCCAACTAATTTTACAAAGTGATTTCCAAGCAAGCTATGAATATGTTTTAAACACATGCATGTGTGAGAAGTTTGTTAAAAAGCTATTTATATGTGCAGCATGCGTTAGTACCTTTAAAGCCATGTTTTATATGTGTTATACTTTACATGCTTTAAAGAGCATTTATGACTAGTTTTACTTAAAACGCGATACCGAAGGATATTTGAGAAGGTATCCGCCCAACTAGATACTGAAGAACATTTGAGATGATATCTATTGGTACTGAAGGACGTATGAGAAGGTACCAAACTAACCAGATACTGAAGGACGTTTCAGAAGGTATCTGAACAGAAGTACCTAAGGTATGATGGTACTTAGTGTGGCCACGTGCACGTAGGTAGTTAGAGCCAGAAATTGAGCAAAAAAGTTCTCTCTTGACTAGCAGTTGGTGTTGGGATTGTTTTATCCACAGTAAGGTTATTCTCAATTGAGAAACAGTTTTACTATTTTATGACTACAACAACTTTATATGCTTTATGTTTGGAAAATGTTTACACTGCAATACAAGTACTATAAAAGCTTATGTTTTAGTTTGAACTCTTTATTGAGATTTTGCATGAGAATCAATTGTCTTTCTTAAGTCACTCACTGGGCATAAGCTCTTCTGTTTTCAAATGTTTTCTTTTTCCCCCCCACAGGTAGCGGTCAAATCCTCTGAAGATAGCTCTGCATCTGCTCTGCCACTAAAAGATAAAGAGATTTGTAACCCGTCTGTTTAGGTGTTTACTATAAATATTGTACACATGTTACTGTTGATCATATAGGGACTAGGACTTTTGGGTTTGGGACTTGTAAATCTAGTGTTGTAATGACTCTAAATATGTTATCTTTGTATCAGAGTTATTCGCAAGAGTTATTAGGCAGTAAGTGTCAGCCAAAGGGTTGATAACTGCTGCAATCACGCCCTTCTCTAGGCTAAGAGGGTGGTCTGGGACGGGGTGTGACACAAGAAACTTTCATGTGCTTTGGACCTTTGATTTCTTTTCTTCTTCTTCTTCTTCTTCTTCTTTTTTTTTTGCTACAATTTTTTTCTNCTTTTGGGTTTGGGACTTGTAAATCTAGTGTTGTAATGACTCTAAATATGTTATGTTTCTAAATTAATAAATTATGGGCCTAAATACATTCCACTTTCTTTAAGATCCAAGCTAATTTGAAGAAGTTTTGAAGACAAGTTGTAGTATGTCTTGTTACAAGATGTAAGCAATTGCTGTGGAGAAAAAAAAAGTGAAATAAAATAAATTAAACAAAGTAAATGATAAGCGCCCGCGATGCTTATTGGATGCAAAACTAGCGGTCCTTCTAGGATCCTTGCAAACATTCACAAAGAAAGCTACTTAGATCGAATTTAGAATCTATGATGGTCGCTCTTAGATCCTAAGAAAACTCACTCCATAATTAGTTTGATCAAGACTAATCCAATGAATTGATTTAAATATCAAATCTAAAGCAAGATTTGAAAGAAAAAGACAACACCAAAGGGTTGAATAAGCACAAGCTTTTTATTATCAATAATCTGAGTTTTGAATAACATTACAAGCCATTTTATAGGCCAAATGGTCATGGATGCAAGAAACTCAAAAGTCATTCAAATACAATTAATTATAAATTATAGGAAATAGCACTTAGAAACTTGAAACTTAATTGCATACTAAATTACAAGTTCAAATGCAAAACTAGAAATGTAGAGAATATATAAATTCTATTATTTTATTCTAGAATCAAAATAATAAAAAAATGTGTCACTATATAATTTCGAATTTTGAGTTTCTAACTAATTACAATTACTATTATATTATTCATTATAATAATAACTTGTTATAATTAAAGATAACTTTTTGATAATTGAATGAAAATATACGGTTTTTACTTTTTTTATTACAAAAAAAAACAATATGTCGTCTATTCTCCCGTCAATCAAATATAAAAGTCTCAAATTGCCTTAAATATCTCCTCTAGAAGGTGGCAAAGTAGATATGCACGTTTAACAAGGTTTGACATCACAATTTCTCATGCAGTGCACACTTGACAGCATTTTCTTCACAAAAATCTGTACACTTTTTTTTTTTTTTTACCACCATGTCATCTTTCAAATTATAGGACTTTTCCCGTGCCATCTTCATGTCATTCTCTTCTTGACTCATTGAACTAACATTATATAAAACTTTGGTCTCAAAATTATTTGCCATGTGAAATTTCTAGTTTTTGAAGATGTAATGTGAATGCCTCTTGAATCTTCTTTGCCTTGCTTCTCGTAATTGGTCCTTTACGTACACGCAATAGTTCAATGGTTGAAGTCATATCAGGTTCACAACTTTTGAACCAAACATCATCCAAATTTTGACTTGAAGCACATTTCGACAAGTAGAAACCCAAATTTCGTTGTTTTTGGACTCTTTCTTGACCTTTTGGTCCAAAGTTCATCCATATAGGTACAAAACTCTTGTCTAGGGTTCATATACTTTTAAACTAAACTTTGACCAAATTTGGACTGAGAGCACATTTCAACAGGTAGAAACCCAAATTTGTCCTTTTCAGACACTTTCACCTGTTGAAACCCAAAGTTCATCCACACAAGTACAAAACTCCTCTTCAAGCTTCATAAGTATCTTTTGAACCAAACCTCATCCAAATTTGGACTTCGAGCATATTTTGACATGTAGAAACCCAAAATTCGTCCTTTTTAGTCTCTTTCTTTACCCTTTGTGCTAAAGTTCGTCCCCACATGTACAAAACTCCTCTCTAGGGTTTATAAGTATCTTTTGAACCAAACTTAATTCAAATTTTTACTTGGAGCACATTTCGACAAGTGGAAACCCAAACTTCGTCCTTTGCGGACTCTTTCATGACATTTTATGCTAAGGATCATCCACACAGGTACAAAACTCCTTTCCAGGATTCATAAGTACCTTTTGAACCAAAGTTCGTCCAAATTTGGAATTATAGCAGACTTCGAGATGTAGAAGCCCAAAGTTTGTCCTTTTGGAACTCATTCTTGACCTTTTGTCAACTTCATCCACACTGGTACAAAACTCCTCTCTAGGGTTCATAAGTATCTTTTGAACCAAACTTCTTCCAAATTGGGACTTGTAGCACATTTCAACAAGTCGAAACCCAAAGTTGTTTCTTTTGAGTGTCTTTCTTTACTCTTTGTGCCAAAGTTCATTGACATAGGTACAAAATTTCTTTCTAGGGTTCACAAGTACCTTTTGAACCAAACATCATCCAAATTTTGACTTGAAGCACATTTCGACAAGTAGAAACCCAAAGTTCGTTGTTTTTGGACTCTTTCTTGACCTTTTGGTCCAAAGTTCATCTATAGATATACAAAACTCTTGTCCAGAGTTCATATGTAACTTTTAAACCAAACTTCAACCAAATTTGGATTAAGAGCGCATTTTGACACGTAGAAACCCAAAGTTCGCTCTTTTTGTATTTTTTCTTGACCTTTTGTGTCAAAGTTCGCCCACATAGGTACAAAACTCTTCTCCAGGGTTCATAAGTATCTTTTGAACCGAACATCGTCTAGATTTGGACTTTGAGCACATTTCGACTAGTAGAAACCCAAAGTTCGTCATTTTTGGAATCTTTCTTTCCCTTTTGTGTCCAAGTTCGCCCACACATGTACAAAACTCATCCAAGGTTCATAAGTATCTTTTGAACAACACTTCATCCGAATCCACATGGAGCATATTTCGACAAGTAGAAATCCAAAGTTCGTCATTTTTGGACTATTTCTTGACTTTTGGCCCAAAGTTCATCCATATAGGTACAAAACTCTTGTCCAGGGTTCATAAGTACCTTTTGAACCAAACGTCGTCCAAATTTGGACTTGGAGCACATTTTGACAAGTAGAAACCCAAGGTTCGTACTTTTCAGACTCTTTCTTAACATCTTGTGCCAAGGTTCATCCGCATAGGTACAAAACCTCCTTTTTGGTTCAAAAGGTATTTTGAACCAATGTTCATTCAAAATTGGAATTATAGCAGACTTCGACATGTAGAAACCCAAAGTTCGTCCTTTACGGACTCTTTCTTGGCCTTTTGTATCTAAGTTTGTCCACACAGGCTCCTCTCTAGGGTTCATTTATCTTTTAAACCAAACTTCTTCCAAATTTGGATTTGAAGGACATTTCGATAAGGAGAAACCCAAAGTTCGTCCATTTTAGTCTCTTTCTTTACCCTTTATGCCAAAGTTCGTTCACATAGGTAAAAAATTCGTTTCTAGGGTTCATAAGTACCTTTTGAACCAAACTTTGTCCAAATTTTGAATTGGACGAAACTCCTGTCTAGGTTTCATAAGTAACTTTTACACCAAACTTCATCCAAACTTAGAATTATAGTAGACTTCGACATGTAGAAACCCAAAGTTCGTCCTTTTTGGACTCTTTCTTGACCTTTGGTGTCGAAGTTTGTCCACACTGGTACAAAACTCCTCTCTAGGGTTCATAAGTATCTTTTGAACAAAACTTCTTCCAAATTTGGACTTGGAGCACATGTCGACATGTAGAAACCCAAAGTTCCTCCTTTTTAGTTTCTTTCTATACCCTTTATGACAAAGTTCATCCACATAGGTACAAAATTCCTTTCTAGGGTTCCTAAGTACCTTTTGAATAGAGCTTTGTTTATTTTGACTTGGAGCACATTTTGACAAGTAGAAACCCAAATTTTGACTTGGAGCACATTTTGACAAGCTGCATCAAAGTTTGTAATCCATACAGGTAAAAAACTCCTGTCCAGGGTTCATAAGTAACTTTTAAACCAAACTTCGATCAAATTTGAACTTAGAGCACATTTCGACACGTAGAAACCCAAAGTTCGTCCTTTTCAAACTCTTTCTTGACCTTTCGTGTCAAAGTTCGTCTACACAGGTACAAAACTCCTCTCCAAAGTTCATAAATATCTTTTGAACAAAACTTCGTCCAAATTTGGACTCGGAGTAGATTTCGACAAGTAGAAATCCATAGTTCATCCTTTCAGACGCTTTTTTGACATTGTGTGCCAAGGGTCATCCACACACATACAAAAGTCATTTCCAAGGTTCATAAGTACCTTTTGAACCAAAGTTCGTCCAAATTTGGAATTATAGCAGACTTCGATGTGTAGAAACTGAAACTCCACTCCAGGGTTCATAAGTATCTTTTGAACTAAACTTATTCCAAATTTGGACCTGAGCACATTTCCACAAGTAGAAATCGAAAGTTCATCCTTTTCAGTCTCTTTCTTTACCCTTTGTGCCAAAGTTCGTCCACATAGGTACAAAATTCCTTTCCAGGTTTCATAAGTACCTTTTGAACTAAGCTTCATCCAAATTTTGACTTGGAGCACATTTCGACAAGTAAAAACCAAAAGTTCGTCATTTTTTACTATTTCTTGACCTTTTGGTCCAAAGTTCATCCATATAGGTACAAAACTCCTACCCATCGTTCATAAGTAACTTTTAAATCAAACTTCATCCAATTTTGGACTGAGAGCACATTTGGACAAGTAGAAATCCAAAGTTCGTCCTCTGCGGACTCTTTCTTGATCTTTTGTATCACAGTTCGTCCACACAGGTACAAAACTCCTCTCCAGGGTTCATACATATCTTTTGAAAAAAAGTTCGTCTAAATTTGTACTTGGAGCAAATTTGGAAAAGTAGAAACCCATAGTTCGCCCTTTTTAGTCTCTTTCTTTACCATTTGTGCCAAAGTACGTCCACATAGGAAAACAATTCCTTTCTAGGGTTCATAAATACCTTTTGAACCATACATCGTCCATATTTGACGTGGAGCACATTTCACAAGTAGAAACCCAAAGTTCGTCATTTTTGGACTATTTCTTGACCTTGTCGAATGTTCATCCATACAGGTACAAAGCTCTTGTCCAGGGTTCATATGTAACTTTTAAAAAAAACTTCGTCCAAATTTGGACACTAAGCACATTTCGACACGTAGAAACCCAAATGTTGTCCTTTACGAACTCTTTCTGTACCTTATGTATCAAAGTTCATCCACACAGGTACAAAACTCCTTTCCAGGGTTCATAAGTATCTTTTGAACCAAAGTTCTTAACCATTTGACGTGGAGCACATTTCGACAAGTAGAAACTCAAAGTACGTTCTTTTTAGTACCTTTCTTTACCCTTTGTGCCAAAGTTCATCCACAAACCTAAATTTCATCCATACATATACAAAACTTCTGTCCAGGGTTTATAAGTAACTTTTAAACCAAACTTTGACCAAATTTGGACTGAGAGAGTATTTCAACATGTAGAAATGCAAAGTTCATCCGCACAGGTACAAAACTCCTCTCTAGGGTTCATAAGTATCTTTCGAACCAAACTTCTTCCAAATTTGGACATGGAGCACATTTCGACTAGTAGAAACTCAAACTTCGTCCTTTTTAGTCTGTTTCTTTACCTTTGTGCCAAATTACGTCCACATGAGTACAAAATTCCTTTATGGGATTTATAAGTATCATTTGAACCAAACTTCATTCAAATTTTGACTTCGAGCACATTTTGACAAGTGGAAACCCAAAGTTCGTCCTTTGTGGACTCTTTCATAACCTTTTGTACCAAAGTTCCTCCACACAAAAATTCTCTCTAGGGATCATAAATATCTTTTGAACAACACTTCGTCCAAATTTTGATTTACAGCACATTTCGACAAGTAGAAACCAAAAAATTGTCTTGTCTGACTCTTTTTTGACATTTTGTGCTGGTTCATCCACACAGGTATAAAACTCCTTTCCAATGTTGATAAGTACTTTTTGAACCAGACTTCGTCCAAATTTTGACTTGAAGCACATTTCGTCAAGTAGAAACCCAAAGTTTGTCGTTTGTGGACTTTTTCTTGACCATATGGTCCAAAGTTCATCCATACAAGTACAAAACTCCTGTCCAGGGTTCATATGTAACTGTTAAACTGAAACTCAACCAAATTTTGACTGAGAGCACATTTTGACCCGTAGAACTCCAAAGTTCGTCATTGTCAGATTCTTTATTGACCTTTTGTGTCAAAGTTCGTCCACACATGTACAAACCTCCTCCTCAGTTCATTAGTACCTTTTGAACCAAACTTCGTCCAAATTTGAACTTGAAGCACATTTCGACAAGTAAAAGCCCAAAGTTTGTCCTTTTTAAACTCTTTCTTGATATTTTGTGCTATGGTTCATCCACACAAGTACAAGACTCCTCTCCAGGGTTCACAAGTATTTTTTAAACTAAACAGCTTCCAAATTTTTACTTAGAGCACATTTTTTTTTGCAAAGGAATTGTAATTAAAGTGTGAGGTAGGGGAATCGAACCTGAAACCTCAAGGTCGATATACGAACACTATGTCAATTGAGCTACTCTTGTTGGCACTTCGAGCATATTTCGATCAGTAGAAATCCAAAATTCGTCATTTTTGGACTATTTCTTGACCTTTTGGTCCAATGTTCCATACAGGTACAAAACTCCTGTCCAAGGTTTATAAGTTACATTTAAACCAAACTTCGACCAAATTTCGACTAGGAGCACATTTTGACACGTCTAAACCCAAAGTTCATCCTTTTCGAACTCTTTCTTGAATTTTGTGTCAAACTTCAGCCACAAATGTACAAAACTTTTCTCCATGGTTCATAAGTGTCTTTTGAACCAAACTTCGTCTAGATTTGGACTTTTGTGCCAAGGTTCATCCACACAGGTACAAAACTCCTTTCCAGGGTTCATAAGTACATTTTGAACCAAACTTCGTCCAAATTTAGAATTATAGCAGACTTCAACATGTAGAAACTCAAAGTTCGTCCTTTCTAGGGTTCATAAATAACTTTTAAACCAAACTACGACCAAATTTTGACTGAAAGCACATTTCTACACGTACAAGGCCAAAGTTCATCCACACAAGTACAAAACTCCTCTCCAGGCTTCATAAGTATCTTTTGAACTAAACTTCCTCCAAATTTGGACTAGAAGTACATTTCGACAAGTAGAAACCCAAAGTTCATCATTTTCAGTCTCTTTCTTGACATTTTGTGCCAATGTTCATCCTTTCTAGTCTCTTTCTTTACCTTTTGTACCAAAGTTCGTCCACATAGGTACAAAATTGCTTTTTAGGGTTCATAAGTACTTTTTGAACTAAAGTTCATCCAAATTTAATTATAGCAGACTTCGACATGTAGAAATCCAAAGTTCATTCTTTTCAGACTCTTTCTCGACCTTTTGTGTCTAAGTTCATCCACACTATTACAAAACTGCATTCCAGTGTTCATAAGTGTTACAAAATTTGGACTTGGGGTATATTTTGATAAGTAGAAATCCAAAGTTCGTCCTTTTCAATCTCTTTCTTTACCTTTATGCCAAAGTTCGTCCAATAGGTCCAAATTTCCTTTCTAGAGTTCATAAATACTTTTGAACTATACTTTGTCCAAATTTTGACTTGGAGCACATTTCGAAAGGTAGAAACCTGAAGTTCGTCATTTTTGACTCTTTCTTGACTTGTTGCTCCCAAGTTCATCAATATAGGTACTAAACTTCTTTCTAGAGTTCATAAGTAACTTTTAAACCAAACTTCGACCAAATTTGGATTGAGAGCACATTTTGACACGTAGAAATCCAAAATTCATCCTTTCCCGACTCTTTCTTGACCTTTTGTGTTAGAGTTCGTCCACATAGGTACAAAAACTCCTCTCCAGAGTTCATAAGTATCTTTTGAACAAAACTTCGTCCAAATTTGGACTTGGAGCACATTTCGACAAGTAGAAACCCAAAGTTTGTCCTTTTTAGTCTTTTTCTTTACCCTTTGTGCCAATGTTCATCCATATAAGTACAAAACTCTTTTCTAGGGTTCAAAGTACCTTTTCAACCAAACTTCGTCTAGATTTTGACTTGAAGCACAATTCGACAAATACAAAACCCAAAATTCATCATTTTGGGACTTTTTCTTGACCTTTTGGTCTAATGTACATCCACTGATACAAAACTCCTATCCAGGGTTCGCAAGTAACTTTTAAAACCAAACTTCAACCAAATTTGGAATGAGAGTACATTTCAACAAGTAGAAACCCAAAGTTCGTCCTTTTTTGGACTATTTCTTGTCCTTTTGTGTTAAAATTCATCTACACAGGTACAAATTTCCTCTCACGAGTTCATAAGTAATTTTTTAACAAAACTTCATCCAATTTGGACTTGAAACACATATCGACAAGTAGAAACACAAAGTCCGTCCTTTTTAGTCCCTTTCTTTACCTTTTGTGCTAAACGTTGTCCACATGTACAAAATTCCTTTCTACGGTTCCTAAGTACCTTTTGAACCAAACTTCGTCCAAATTTTGACTTGAATCACATTTCAACAAATAGAAACAAAAAATTCGTCATTTTTGGCCTCTTTCTAGACCTTTTGGTCAAAAGTTCATCCATACAGATACAAAACTCCTGTCCAGAGTTTATAAGTAACTTTTAAACAAAACTTCGACCAAATTCAGACTGAGAGCGCATTTCGACACGTAGAAACCCAAAGTTCATTCTTTGCAGACTCTTTCTTGACCTTTTGTATCAAAGTTCGTCAACACAGGTACAAAACTCTTCTCCAGGGTTCATAAGTATCTTTTGAACCAAAATTCATCCAAATTTGGACTTTGAGCACATTTCGACTAATAGAAACCCAAAGTTCATCATTTTTGGAATCTTTCTTGCCCTTTTGTGTCTAAGTTCGTCCACACAGCTACAAATCTCATTTTCAGGGTTCATAAGTATCTTTTGAACCACACTTCGTCCAAATTTGGACATGGAGCATATTTCGACAACTAGAAATCTAAAGTTTGTTATTTTTAGACTGTTTCTTGACCTTTTGGTCCAAATTTCATCCATATAGGTACAAAACACTTGTCTAGCGTTCATAAGTTACTTTTAAACCAAACTTTGACCAAATTTGGACCGAGAGCACATTTTGACAGGTAGAAACACAAAGTTCGTCCTTTTTAGACTCTTTCTTGACCTTTTGTGTCAAAGTTCGTCCACACTAGTACAAGACTCCTCTCTAGGGTTAATAAGTATCTTTTAAACCAAACTTCATCTAAATTTGAATTTGGAGGACATTTCGACAAGTAGAAACCCAAAGTTTATCTTTTTCGGATACTTTCTTGACATTTTGTGCTAAGGATCATCCACACAGGTACAAAACTCATTTCCAGACTTGAAGCACATTTTGTGTCTAACTTCGTCCACACTGGTACAAAACTCTTCTCAAGGGTTCATAAGTATCTTTTCAACCAAATTTCTTCCAAATTTGGATTTGGAGGACATTTCGACAAGGAGAAATCCAAAGGTCGTCCGTTTTAGTCTCTTTCTTTACCCTTGTGCTAAAGTTCGTCCACAGAGGTACAAAATTCGTTTCTAGGTTACATAAGTACATTTTGAACCAAACTTCGTCCAAATCTTTAATTGGAGCACATTTCGACATGCAGAAACCCAAAGTTCGTCCTTTTCGGACTCTTTCTTGACCTTTTGTGTCAAAGTTCGTCCATATATACAAAACTCTTGTCCAAGGTTCATAAGTATCTTTTGAACCAAACTTCATCCAAATTGAGACTTGGAGCACATTTCGACATGTAGAAACCCAAAGTTCGTCCTTTTCAGACACTTTCTTTACATTTTTGCTAAGGATCATCCACACAGGTACCAAACACCTTTCCAAGGATCATACATACCTTTTGAACTAAACTTCATCCAAATTTAGACTTGAAGAACATTTCGACAAGTAGAAACCTAACGTTCGTCCTTTCTAGACACTTTCTTGACATTTTCTGCCAAGGTTCCTCCACGCAGATACAAAACTCTTTTTCAGGGTTCAAAAGTACCTTTTGAACCCAAGTTCATCCAAATTTGGAACTATAGCAGACTTTGACCTGTAGAAACCAAAAGTTTGTAGTTATAGAGTCTTTCTAGTATCTTTTATGTTTAAGTTCGTCCACACTGGTACAAAACTGCTCAACAGGGTTCATAAGTATCTTTTAGACCAAACTTCTACCAAATTTTGATTTGGAGGACATTTCGACATGGAGAAACCCAACGTTCGTCCTTTTTACTCTCTTCTTTACCTTTTGTGCCAAAGTTCGTGCACATAGGTACAAAATTCGTCTCTAGGGTTCATAAGTACCTTTCTAACCAAATTTCATCCAAAATTTGATTTGGAGCACATTTCGAGAAGTAGAAACCCAAGGTTCGTCATTTTTGGACACTTTCTTGACCTTTTGGTCCAAAGTTTATCCATACAGGTACAAAACTATTGTCCAGCGTTCGTCAGTAACTTTTAAACCAAAAACTTCAACCAAATTTGGACTAAGAGCACATACATACCCAAAGTTCATCCTTTTCAGACTTCTTCTTGACTTTTTGTGTCAAAGTTCATCCATACATGTACAAAACTCCTCTCCAGGTTTCATAAGTTTATCTTTTGAACCAAACTTCATCCAAATTTAGACTTGGAGCACATTTGGACAAGTACAAACCCAAAGTTCATCCTTTTCGGACTTTTTCTTGAAATTTTGTGCATAGGATCATCCACACAGGTTCAAAACTCATTTTCAGGGTTTACAAGTACCTCTTGAACCAAAGTTCGTCCAAATTTGGAAATATAGCAATCTTCGATATGTAGAAACCCAAAGTTCATCCTTTACAGTCTCTTTCTTGACCTTATGTGTTTAAGTTCGTCCACACTGGTACAGAACTCCTTTCTGGTTCATAAATATCTTTTAAACCAAACTTCTTCAAATTTAGATTTGGAGTACATTTCAACAAGGAGAAACCCAAAGTTCATCCTTTTTAGTCTCTTTCTTTGCCCTTTGTGCCAAAGTTCATCCACAAAGGTACAAAATTCGTTTCTAGGGTTCATAAGTACCTTTTGAACCAAACTTCATCCAAATTTAGATTTGAAGCACATTTTGTGTCTAACTTCGTCCTCACTGGTACAAAACTCTTCTCAAGGGTTCATAAGTATCTTTTCAACCAATTTTCTTCCAAATTTGGATTTGGAGGACATTTCGACAAGGAGAAACCCAAAGGTCATCCTTTTTAGTCTCTTTCTTTACCCTTGTGCTAAAGTTCGTCAACAAAGGTACAAAATTCGTTTCTAGGTTTCATAAGTACATTTTGAACCAAACTTCGTCCAAATCTTTAATTGGAGCACATTTCGACATGTAGAAACCCAAAGTTCGTCCTTTTCGGACTCTTTCTTAACCTTTTGTGTCAAAGTTCGTCCATATATACAAAACTCTTGTCCAGGGTTCATAAGTATCTTTTGAACCAAACTTCATCCAAATTTCAACACGTAGAAACCCAAAGTTCATCCTTTTCAGATTCTTTCTTCACCTTTTCATTAAAGTTTGTCCACACAGGTACAAAACTCCTCCCCAATTCATAAGTACCTTTTGAGCCAAACTTCGTCCAAATTTGGACTTGGAGCACATTTCGACAAGTGAAAACCCAAAGTTCGTCCTTTTCAGTCACTTTCTTTCCCCTTTGTGACAAAGTTCGTCCACATATGTTCAAAATTCAATTCATAAGTACCTTTTGAGCCAAACTTCGTCCAAATTTGGACTTGGAGCACATTTCGACAAGTGAAAACCCAAAGTTCGTCCTTTTTATACTCTTTCTTGATATTTTATGCCAAGGTTCATCCACACAGGTAGAAAACTCCTCTCTAGGATTCTTATCTTTTGACCCAAACATCTTCCAAATTTTTATTTCGAGCACATTTTTTTTTTTTTGCAAGGGTATTGTAATTAAAGTGTGGGGTTGGAGAATCGAACCTCAAACCTCAATGTCAATAGTATGAAAACTATGCTAGTTGAGCTACGCTCTTGTTCGTCATTTTCGACGTGTAGAAACCCAAAGTTCGTCATTTTCGAACTCTTTCTTGACCTTTTATGTCTAACTTCGTCCACATTGGTACAAAACTCGTCTCGATTCATTGCATAGGACGCCCCGACTCCTCATGTCATAACATGTACGAATTAGGATCACATCGTATGTAGCATTTTACATCTCTTTGTAACAACTATAGAGTAGGCCGCATCCAATGGTGTTACCAGAATAAGGTAACCAACCTTATTCATGTACCATAGATCATTTTGACTATTTACTCGAACTCCAACCACTCTTATGTCTCCACATAAAGTTCAAGTACTCATACAATAGTCATGGGTCTTAGTTTATTGGATTTAGACTTTCATACAATTTATGAGATCAATAACAAGTATATTGATAATAGAAAATGTTTATCATTTTACAAACTGCGAGTAAATAGTCAAAATGATCAATAACAATGTTTATCTTTTGAACGAAACTTCTTCTAAATTTGGACTAGGAGCACATTTCGACATGTAGAAACCCCAAAGTTCATCTTTTTTGGACTCTTTCTTGATCTTTTGTGTTAAAGTTCATCCACACATGTTCAAAACTCCTCTCCAAGGTTCATAAGTATCTTTTGAACCAAATTTCATCCAAATTGGAGCATATTTCGACAAGTAAAAATGCAAAGTTCGTCATTTTTGGACACTTTTTTGACCTTTTAGTCAAACGTAAATAACTTTTAAACTAAACTACGACCAAATTTTGACTTAAAGCACATTTCGACACGAAAAAACCCAAAGTTCATCCTTTTCGAACTCCTTCTTGACCTTTTGTGTCAAAGTTTGTCCACACAGGTGCAAAACTCCTCTCCAGGCTTCATAAGTATCTTTTGAACCAAACTTCGTCCAAATTTGGACTTGAAGCACATTTCGACAAGTAGAAACCCAAAGTTCGTCCTTTTCAAACTCTTTCTTGACATCTTGTGCTAAGGTTCATCCTTTCTAGTCTCTTTCTTTATCCTTTGTGCCAAAGTTCATCCACATAGGTACAAAATTGCTTTCCAGGGTTCATAAGTACCTTTTGAACCAAAGTTCGTCCGATTTTTTAATTATAGCAAACTTCGACATGTAGAAATCCAAAGTTTGTCCTTTTCGGACTCTTTCTCGACCTTTTGTAGCTGTGCATTTGTTCGTCCACACTGCTACAAAACTCCTTTCCAGGGTTCATAAGTGACTTTTAAACGAAACTTCTTCAGAATTTGGACTCGGAGCATATTTCGACAAGTAGAAACCCAAAGTTCGTCCTTTTCAATCTCTTTCTAAAACCCTTTGTCCAAAATTTATCCACATAGGTACAAAATCCCTTTCTAGGGTTCATAAGTACCTTTTAAACTATACTTTGTAAAATTTTGACTAGGTGTATTTCGAAAAGTAGAAACCTGAAGTTCGTCATTTTTGGACTCATGTTTATCACTATAGGTACTAAACTTCAGTCCAGAGTTCATAAGTATTTTTTAAATAAAACTTCGACTAAATTTGGACTGAGAGCACATTTTGACACGTAGAAACCAAAAGCTCGTCCTTTACGAACTCTTTCTTGACCTTTTGTGTTCGTCTACAATGGTATAAAAACTCCTCCCCAGAGTTCATAAGTATCTTTTCAACAAAACTTCGTCCAAATTTTGACTTGGAGCACATTTCGACAAGTAGAAATCCAAATTCGTCATTTTTGGACTCTTTCTTGACCTTTCCGTCCAAAGTTCATCCATAGAGGTACAAAACTCTTATCCAGAGTTGATAAATAACTTTTAAACCAAACTACGACCAAATTTTGACTGAAAGCACATTTCGACGTATAGAAACCCAAAGTTCGTCCTTTTTGAACTCTTTCTTGACCTTTTGTGTCAAAGATCATCCACATAGATACAAAACTCCTCTCCAGGCTTCATAAGTATCTTTTGAACCAAATTTTGCCCAAATTTGGACTTGAAGACCATTTCGACAAGTAGAAACCCACAGTTCGTCCTTTTCATAATCTTTCTTGACATTTTGTGCCAAGGTTCATCCTTTGTAATCTCTTTCTTTATCCTTTATGCCAAAGTTCATCCACATAGGTACAAAATTGCTTTCCAGGGTTCATAAGTACCTTTTGAACCAAAGTTCGTCCAATTTTTTAATTATAGCAGACTTCGACATGTAGAAATTCAAAGTTTGTCCTTTTCGGACTCTTTCTCGACCTTTTGTGCCTTTGTTCATCCACACTGCTACAAAACTCCTTTCCAGGGTTCATAAGTGTCTTTTGAATCAAACTTTTTCCAAATTTGGACTTGGAGCACATTTCGACAAGTAGAAACGCAAAGTTCGTCCTTTTCAGTCTCTTTCTAAAATCCTTTGTGCCAAAGTTCGTGCACATAGGTACAAAATTCCTTTCTAGCATTCATAAGTATCTTTTGAACTATACTTTGTCCAAATTGTAACTTGGAGCAAATTTCGAAAAGTAGAAACCTAAAGTTCGTTCTTTTTAGACTCTTTCTTGACGTTTTGCTACCATGTTCATCATATGTCCAGAGTTCATAAGTAACTTTTAAACCAAAATTCGACCAAATTTGGACTGAGAGCATATTCTGACACGTAGAAAGCAAAAGCTCGTACTTTCTGAACTCTTTCTCGACCTTTTGTGCCTAAGTTCGTTAGCAATGGTAAAAACTACTTTCTAGGGTTCATAAGTACCTTTTCAACCGAATTTCGTCCAAATTTTTAGTCATTGCAGGCTTCCACTTGTAGAAATCCAAAGTTCGTCCTTTTCGAACTCTTTCTCGACCTTTTGTGCCTAAGTTCGTTAGCAATGGTAAAAACTACTTTCTAGGGTTCATAAGTACCTTTTCAACCGAATTTCGTCCAAATTTTTAGTCATTGCAGGCTTCCACTTGTAGAAATCCAAAGTTCGTCCTTTTCGAACTCTTTCTCGACCTTTTGTATCAAAGTTCGTCCACACAGGTATAAAACCTCCTCCCCATAGTTTATAAGTATCTTTTGAACAAAACTTTGTCCAAATTTTGACTTGGAGCATATTTCGACAAGTAGAAAAGCAAAATGAGGAAGATTTGGCTTTCGAGGGTTTTAGTAAAGGATCTCCTGCAGGGAACGATGCTACTTCTCATGCCTGTTTGCCAACATTCAGAAAACTCGCCTTTTGCTATCTTCCACTCCGAAGTTTAGGATTGAGTTTCCGATTTGGTTGGTGATTCTTACTTGCCTTATTTGATTTGAATCACTTGGAAGGGGGCGAGATTCCTTGGAGGCACCATAGATTGCACCATTGGCAACGACACTTTTGAGTGCCCCTAACCTTGAGGGGGCCGTAGATCGAGTTCTGGGCTAAGGTTACCGCCCTTCGAAACTCCCTTCTGGAAAAGGTGAAGTAGATCAACCAGGTTACCGGAAATGACCAAACAACAAAAAAGCCAAAAACAGCTACAACATAAAATGTTCATCCTTGCCCGACTAAAAGAAAGGGTTTGTGCTACCTGCTCTAAAGGCTTTCCAAGAACTTCCTTGGGTTGGAAAGTCTAGACTAGAGCCGACGACTCGTGAAGAGATAAACCGCCAGAAGCAGTCAAGAAAAAGTCACTCCCCTTTTTGTTTGCAAGTAGAGCACTAAAAGCACCAAAGCTAGCCTATCTAGTAAGCGTGCAAGTGGAGAGAATTCCATACTTGAGATAAACTATACCAGGAAATGAGATTCCTTCTAGGCGGCTGACTTTCGTCTGAGCAACTACTGAACTGAACTGAGCTATAAGTTGGAGACCATCGAGATATGGGTATAGCACAGGCTGCTATGAGAGAAATTCAGGCTCACCATCCGTCCGCATAGCGCCGGCCCCAACCTGGGAGACAAGGATCCTTGACTAAGTCTCAAACACGCCCGTCCCCGTAAAGACATTCTACTGTGCTGGCCTTATCTTTTGTCGCTAGCTTCCGCCGCATGAATAAAGGAAGATGTTCCACGCAGCGCAAGGCATCTCTTCCTGCGCTAAGGCATGTAATGCCAACGAACTTGGCTGACACTCTTGTCATGCCCAAGTCTTACTGAGCCCTCATACCGAAAAAGCAACCAACTCGATAAGCCAACATATCCGACGCATAGCTGCTCTGCGCGTATGCAAGCATCGACCCCGCATAGCATCATCCGACAATTTAGGCAACCCGATGTTCCGACAAGGCTCCGCTTAACGGTCTCTTGCATGGCTCATTTCCCGTGCTTAGACCCACCCAAGTTTAGCAGCCCGAAAATAGGGGAGAACCCACCTACAAAGCTGAGCTCGAAGGTACCTTTTTGATGCGGTAGAAGTACCTCGCAATCTTTTCTTCTGTTGCTGGGAAAGTCTTCCTCGGAATGTAAGTCAAAGCCTTGAAGGAGTTGTCTCCCCAATCTGACTCTGGAATCAGAACCTTGATTATTACATGCATCTCGATATTTTCTGAAGACATGCTGGCCTTTTCATATTGAATCACAACCATTTCCCTCTTTCTTGGGGATCAAACTCTAGGGCACAAGCTTAAACACTGATGCAAGCTGTCAATCATTAGATTGTTCTTTTGGTTTGATAAAGGCCGGAGCCTTTGATAAGCAAGAAGCCAATGTTGTAATTCTTGAGGATGATTCTTTGAAGCAATAATTCCATAAGCAAGTACATGACACTCTTTGACTTGAAAGCTCCGAAGAAGACTGAAACTGACCCCACTTTCATTGACTAGTAAGTGATAGCTGTCAGGTTCGCAGAATGACCGAGGAAACCAACTGAATCCACTCTCGTGACATGATCGAAGTTCGATCCACCACTTTGGGGAAAGAGATGAGACGGTCTACCCATCTTTACACATACGAGAAATCACTCACGACGGAT
This sequence comes from Benincasa hispida, assembly GCF_009727055.1. NCBI lineage: Eukaryota > Viridiplantae > Streptophyta > Magnoliopsida > Cucurbitales > Cucurbitaceae > Benincasa > Benincasa hispida. The sequence goes on along the minus strand of NC_052359.1, from coordinate 25,390,673 downwards.
AAGAGGTGTCGACAACGTGAGCTTTACTGCCTGGCTTTCGGCCTTCTTTCTTGATCCAACTTCATGACTCTGATCGACCTACTTACTGCTTGTGCTTGGCTCAGGATATCCTCCTTTCTTCAAATCAAAGCTTTCTACTCAAGTGAGGAAAGGTGCAAACCTTCACAGCCTTTTTTCCATCCAAATGAGAGGTATGCGGAGAGAGTCCTTACTTTTCTTTCTCTTGCCTTTTCCGACATAATTCGGGGCTATCGGTTCCGTTCTGTTCTCTCTCTCTACCTCTTCTTTTTGACCTAACTTAACAATCTTTTATGCCCGGCCATACCAACATGGGAAACCTAGCTTCCCTCCCTTTGAAGTGCATTTATCAGATCAGCTCCCCGAGTCACTAGAAAGAGGGTGAAAGGCCCACTACTTCTTCATTCATGGCCTATTTTTTGATTGATCTCCCTTTCGTATTCATTCGACTTGAGGCAAAAGAGAAGTCATACAAAGAAAGGTTCTTTCATGCAATGCATAATGGGCGGGCCTCATATGGATTCCTCCAACTCAATGAATGAAGGGAGGAGTATGAGGAAGGCTGACCCAAAGTTCGTCATTTTTGGACTCTTTCTTGACCTTTTGGTCCAAAGTTCATCCATAGAGGTACAAATCTCTTATTCAGGGTTCATAAACAACTTTTAAACCAAACTATGAACGAATTTTGACTGAAAGCACATTTCGACATGGAGAGACCCAAAGTTCGTCCTTTTTGAACTCTTTCTTGACCTTTTGTGTCAAAGTTCTTCCACACAGATACAAAACTCCTCTCCAGGCTTCATAAGTATCTTTTGAACCAATCTTCGTCCAAATTTGGACTTGAAGCACATTTCGACAAGTGGAAGCCCAAAGTTCATCCTTTTCAGACTCTTTCTTGACATTTTGTGCCAAGGTTCATCCTTTCTAGTCTCTTTCTTTACCCTTTGTGCCAAAGTTTATCCACATAGGTACAAAATTTCTTTCCAAGGTTCATAAGTATCTTTTGAACCAAAGTTCGTCCAAAGTTTTAATTATTGACTTTGACATGTAGAAATCCAAAGTTCATCCTTTTCGGACTCTTTCTCGACCTTTTGTGTCTAAGTTCGTCCACATTGGTACAAAACTCCTTTCCCTTCATAAGTATATTTTGAAGTAAAATTCGTCCAAATTTGGACTTAAAGCACATTTCGACAAGTGGAAATCCAAAGTTCGTCCTTTTCACTCTTTATTGATATTTTGTGTTGGTTCATCCTCTTTAGTCTCTTTCTTTACCCTTTGTGACAAGTTCGTCTACATAGGTACAAAATTGCTTTCCAGGGTTCACAAGTACCTTTTCAACCAAAGTTCATCCAAATTTTTAATTATAGCAAACTTTGACATGTAGAAATCCAAAGTTCGTCCTTTCCAAAGTTTGTCCTTTTCACTCTTTGTTGATATTTTGTGCTGGTTCATCCTCTCTAGTCTCTTTCTTTACCCTTTGTGACAAGTTCGTCCACATAGGTACAAAATTGCTTTCCAGGGTTCACAAGTACCTTTTCAACCAAAGTTCGTCCAAATTTTTAATTATAGCAAACTTTGACATGTAGAAATCCAAAGTTCGTCCTTTTCGGACTCTTTCTCGACCTTTTTTATCTAAGTTCGTCCACACTCAACAAAACTCCTTTCCAGCATTCATAAGTGTTTTTGAACTAAACTTCTTTCAAATTTGGACGTGGAGCACATTTCGACAAGTAGAAACCCAAAATTCCTTTCTAGCGTTCATTAGTATCTTTTGAACTATACTTTGTCCAAATTTTGTCTTGGAGCACATTTCGAAAAGTAGAAACAAGAAGTCCATCATTTTTGGACTCTTTCTTGATGTTTTGGTCCCAAATTTATCAATATAGGTACTAAACATCTATCCATAGTTCATAAGTAACTTTTAAACCAAACTTCGACCAAATTAGCTATGGATTGAAGAAAAGTTGTTATTGGTAGTGTCAAGATCACTTCACATTAGCTATGGATTGATGTTGAGGAATTGAGTAAAGGTTCTCTCTCAACTAAGGATGCAAGTTATGATTGTAGGAAGTGAACAAAAAAGGTTCCTTCCCAGTTAAGTAGTAATACGGTAAAGAATGATAAGGAGTGAGCAAAAGGGCCACTCTAGACAAATAGACTAAGGCATAGTCTAGCAAAGTAAGAAAAGTGTTATGTAATGTTCATGATGACATGAATAATAGTTGCCAAGTTTATGTTTTCAGTGAAAGTTTTCAGTTTTAATATGAAATTTATGTATGAACGTTATGCTTTAAATGTTAGTCACTCACTCGGCTTCTAGCTCATGTTTTCAAATGTTTACCTTTCAGGTAGCAGTCAGTTCCCAAAAGACTCCTCTGCTGCTACTCTGCCACTTAAAAAGTCAGGTTGAAGGAAGCTTAATTGAAGACATGTATTAGTTAGTACACATGTATCTGTCAGATAGGGACTAGTATCTTAGATTGGGCTCATTAAGTTGTAATATTCATGCATGAAATGCTATAAAACCCTGTAATGTAAATGTGTTAAGTTCTGAGTTAATTTGTTTGTATATTGATGAAATGTACATATTCAAGGTTTGAGCAAAATTTACAGGTTAGATAGGCAATAAGTACCAACAAAAGGGTTGGTAACTAATGCAGTCACCATTCCATCTAGGTTAAGAGGGTAATCTGGAGCGGGGTGTGACACATAATCTCGGGGTAAAACAGATATTTGACCCAACCGTTATTACGAACAACTTGTGAAGGGTCGACTTGCTGATTATGGTTAAATCATGTGGACATAATATCTACAGTGAGGGAAGTGCAATTATGAGCTTTAGTGGAATGACCCATTAGTTAACGAATGGGGATTAATCTGGTCTAATGAGTTTAGCCAATTAATCTCGGATCGTTGGAGCCTATGATATGTAGGTCTGTGAGGTCCCCCTACTAGCTCGTAACGGACTATCTCTAGAATAGCGTGATAAGTTAATTTGAAACGTTCAAATTAGAATTAAGGGAATTAGTAATTATATGAGATATAATTACATGTTTAATTTTAGAATTAAATGGAATAGGAGAATTTATATTTAAATATGATTTAAATATATAAAGATGGATATGTGTTAAAATTAATTTAACATTTGAAATTAAAATAATTAAGTTTTATTTAATAATAAATTTATGAAATTAATTAAATTTTCATTTTTTAAAATCAAATTTTGATTTTTAGATAAAATTGAAAAATTGGAAAACTAAAACACAAAATGGAAAAATGGATTTTTCCATTATCCATCTTTGAAGTAGCTCACACATGAAGTAACTTCTTGCCTTTGTCTTCTCCAAGCATGAGCTGCAACTCATGCAACTCTTCTCTTTACATGTTGATTTGCAATATAATGAAGAGATTAGAGTGAAAATCGGGCATGCAATCAAAAGAGTTTTGAGAGAAAAACTGGTTTGAAGAAAGGTTCTTCAACAAGGTTGCAGCAGTGAGCTTTCCTCCTTCATCCCTTGATTCAAGCTTGTTCTTAGTCCCACAACTCAATCTAGAACAACAAGAGAATAGTGGGGAAGATGAGGTGGTCTACAATAAGATATAGAGAAGATAGTAGCTGGAGATGGAGCTTTGAAAAAGTTCTACAAGAGGTATGTCTTGAAACCCATCTTTTCTGCAGAAGCATGCTTTATATTATGCCAAAATTAGTGAATTTGGGTGCTTAGATGATCCTTGTGCTTCCGTTGCCATTGATGCAATCCTACACATAAGTACCTTTACCCTTTGTGCCAAAGTTCATCCACATACATGCAAAATACCTTTCCAGGGTTTATAAGTACCTTTTGAACCAAAGTTCGTCCGAATTTTTAATTATGGTAGAATTCGACATATAGAAATCCAAAGTTCGTCCTTTTTAGACTCTTTCTCAACCTTTTGTGCCTAAGTTTGTTCACACTAGCACAAAACTCCTATCCAGCATTCATAAGTGTCTTTTGAACCAAACTTCTTCAAAATTTGGACATGGAGCACATTTCGAAAAGTAGAAACCCAAAGTTTGTCCTTTTCAGTCTCTTTCTTTACCCTTTGTGCCAAAGTTCGTCCATATAGGTCAAAATTCCTTTCTAGGATTCATAAGTACCTTGAACTATACTTTGTCCAAATTTTGACTTGGAGCACATTTCGAAAAGTAGAAACCTGAAGTTCGTCATTTTTGGACTCTTACTTGATGTTTTGGTCCCAAGTTTATCAATATGGGTACTAAACTTCTATCCAGAGTTCATAAATAACTTTTAAACCAAACTTTGACCAAATTTGAACTGAGAGCACATTTTGACACAGAGAAACCCAAAGTTCGTCCTTTCCGGACACTTTCTCAACCTTTTGTATCAAAGTTCATCCACACAGGGACAAAAACTCCTCCCCAGAGTTCATAAGTATCTTTTGAACAAAACTTCGTCCAGATTTGGACTTGGAGCACATTTCAACAAGTAGAAACCCAAAGTTCGTCATTTTTGGACTCTTTCTTGACCTTTCCGTCCAAAGTTCATTCATAGAGGTACAAAACTCTTCTCCAGGGTTCATAAATAACCTTTAAAACAAACTACGACCAAATTTGGACTGAAAGCACATTTCAACCCGTAGAAACCCAAAGTTCGTCTTTTTCGAACTCTTTCTTGACCTTTTATGTCAAAGTTCATCCACAAAGGTACAAAACTCCTCTCCGGGCTTCATAAGTATCTTTTGAACCAAACTTCGTCCAAATTTTGACTTGAAGCACATTTTGACAAGTAAAAACCCATAGTTTATCCTTTTTAGACTCTTTCTTGACATTTAGTGCCAAGGTTCATCCTTTCTAGTCTCTTTCTTTACCCTTGGTGCCAATGTTCGTCCACAGAGGTACAATTGCTTTCCAGGGTTCGTAAGTACCTTATGAACCAAAGTTCGTCTGAAATTTTATTTATAGCAGATTTCAACACGTAGAAATTCAAAGTTCGTCCTTTCCGGACTCTTTTTTGGAGCTTTTGTGTCTATGCTCGTCCACACTGGTACAAAACTCCTTTCCAAGGTTCATAGGTATCTTTTGAACTAAACTTCTTCCAAATTTGAACTTGGAGCATATTTCAACAAGTAGAAACCCAATGTTCGTCCTTTTCAATCTCTTTATTTATCCTTTGTGCCAAAGTTCGTCCACATAGGTGAACAATTCCTTCCTAGGGTTCATAAGTACCTTTTGAACTACTTTGTCCAAATTTTGACTTGGAGCACATTTCGAAAAGTAGAAACATGAAGTTCATCATTTTTGGACTATTACTTGACGATTTGGTCCCAAGTTCATAAATATGGGTACTAAACTTCTGTCCAGAGTTCATAAGTAACTTTTAAACCAAACTTCGACCAAATTTGGACAGAGAGCACATTTTGACACGTAGAAACTCAAAGTTCGTCCTTTCTGGACTCTTTCTCGACCTTTTGTGACAAGGTTCGTTCACACAGGTACAAAAACTCCTCCCAGAGTTCTTAAGTATCTTTGAACAAAACTTCGTCCAGATTTGGACTTGGAGCATATTTCGACAAGTAGAAATCCAAAGTTCGTCATTTTTGGACTCTTTCTTGACCTTTTCATCCAAAGTTCATCCATTGAGGTACAAAACTCTTATCCAGGGTTCATAAATAATTTTTAAAACAAACTACGACCAAATTTTGTTCTGAAAGCACATTTTGACTAGTAGAAACCCAAAGTTCATCCTTTTCGAACTCTTTCTTGACATCTTGTGTCAAAGTTCGTCCACACTAGTACAAAACTCCTCTCTGGTCTTCAAAAGTATCTTTTGAACCAAACTTTGTCCAAATTTGGACTTGAAGCACATTTCGACAAGTAGAAACCCACAGTTCGACCTTTTCAGACTCTTTCTTGACATTTTGTGCCAACGTTCATCCTTTATAGTCTCTTTCTTTACCCTTGGTGCCAAAGTTCGTCCACATAGGTACAAAATTGCTTTCCAGGGTTCATAAGTACCTTATGAACCAAAGTTCGTATGAATTTTTAATTATAGCGGACTTCGACATGTAGAAATCCAAAGTTCGTCCATTTCAGACTTTTTCTCGACATTTTGTGCCTACGTTCGTCCACACTGCTACAAAACTCCTTTCCATGGTTCATAAGTGTCTTTTGAACCAAACCTGTTCCAAATTTGGACTTGGAGCACATTTCGATAAGTAGAAACCCAAAGTTCGTCCTTTTCAGTCTCTTTCTAAAACCCTTTTGTGCCAATGTTCGTCCAATACATGCAAAATACCTTTCCAGGATTCTTAGTATCCTTTGAATCTAAGTTCATACGAATTTTTAATTATAGCAGACTTCGACATGTAGAAATCCAAAGTTCATTCTTTTCAGACTCTTTCTCAACCTTTTGTGCCTAAGTTCGTCCACACTGCTACAAAACTCCTTTCTAGGGTTCATAGGTGTCTTTTGAACCAAACTTCTTCCAAATTTGAACTTAGAGTACATTTCGACAAAACTCCTCTCCAGGCTTCATAAGTATCTTTCGAACAAAACTTTGTCCAAATTTGGACATGAAGCACATTTTGACAAGTGGAAACCCAATGTTCCTCATTTTTAGACTCTTTCTTGACATATTCTGTCAATGTTCATCCTTTCTAGTATCTTTCTTTACCCTTTGTGCCAAATTTCATCCACATAGGTCCAAAATTGCTTTCTAGGGTTCATAAGTACCTTTTGAACCAAAGTTCGTCCAAAGTTTTAGTCATAGCAGACTTCCACTTGTAGAAATCCAAAGTTTGTCCTTTTCAGACTCTCTCTCGACCTTTTGTGTTTAAGTTCATCCACATTGGTACAAAACTAGTTTTCAAGGGTTCATAAGTATCATTTGAACCAAACATCCTCCAAATTTAGACTTGGAGCACATTTCGACAAGTAGAAACCCAAAGTTTGTCATTTTTGGACTCTTTCTTGACCTTTCCATCCAAAGTTCATCTATAGTGGTACAAAACTCTTATCCAGGGTTCATAAATAACTTTTAAACCAAACTACGACCAAATTTTGACTGAAAGCACATTTCGACACATAGAAACCCAAAGTTCGTCCTTTTTGAACTCTTTCTTGACCTTTTGTGTCAAATTTCGTCCACACAGGTACAAAACTCCTCTTCAGGCTTCATAAGTATCTTTTGAACCAAACTTCGTCCAAATTTTGTCTTGAAGAACATTTTGACAAGTAGAAACCTAAAATTCGTCCTAATCAAACTCTTTCTTGACATTTTGTGCCAACATTCATCTTTTCTAGTCTCTTTCTTTACCTTTTGTGCCAAAGTTCGTCCACATAGATACAAAACTACTTTTCAGGGTTCATAAGTACCTTTTGAACTATACTTTGTCAAAGTTTTGACTTGGTGCACATTTCGAAAAGTAGAAACCTAAAGTTCCTCATTTTTGGACTATTTCTTGACGTTTTTGTCTCAAGTTCATCAATATAGGTACTAAACTTTTGTCCAGAGTTCATAAGCAACTTTTAAACCAAACTTCAACCAATGGACTGAGAGCACATTTTGACACGTAGAAACCAAAAGTTCATCATTTTTGGACTCTTTCTTGAACTTTTCGTCCAAAGTTCATCCATAGAGGTACAAAACACTTATCCTGGGTTCATAAATAACTTTTAAACCAAACTACGACCAATTTTGACTGAAAGCACATTTTGACACGTAGAAACCCAAAGTTCGTCCTTTTCGAACTCTTTCTTGACCTTTTCGTCCAAAGTTCATCCATAGAGGTACAAAACACTTATCTTGGGTTCATAAATAACTTTTAACCAAACTACGACCAATTTTGGCTGAAAGCACATTTCGACACGTAGAAACCCCAAGTTCGTCCCTTACGAACTCTTTCTTGACCTTTTGTGTTAAGGTTCATCCTTTCTAGATCCATTTTCCTCTCCAGGCTTCATAAGTATATTTTGAACCAAACTACTTCCAAATTTGGACATGAAGTACATTCGACAAGCAGAAACACATAATTCGTCCTTTTCAGAATCTTTCTTGACATTTTATGCCAAGGTTCGTCCTTCATAGTCTCTTTCTTTACCCTTTATGCAAAAGTTCGTCCAGCCAGGTATAAATTTGCTTTCCATGGTTCATAAATACCTTTTGAACCAAAGTTCGTCTGAATTTTTAGTTATAGCAGACTTCAACATGTAAAAATCCAAAGTTCATCCTTTTCGGACTTTTTCTCGACCTTTTGTGCCTAACTCCGTCCACATTGGTACAAAACTCCTTTTCAGGATTTATTAGTGTCTTTTGTACCAAACTTCTTCCAAATTTGGACTTGGAGCACATTTCGCCAAGTAGAAACCAAAAGTTTGTTATTTTTGGACTCTTTCTTGATCATTCCGTCCAAATTTCATCCCTAGAGGTACAAAACTCTTATTCAGGGTTCATAAATAACTTTAAAACCAAACTACGACCAAATTTTAACTGAGAGGACATTTTGACATGTAGAAACCCAAAGTTCATCCTTTTCGGAGTCTTTCTCGACCTTTTGTATCAAAGTTCGTCCACACAGGTACAAAAACTCCTCCCTAGAGTTCATAAGTTTCTTTTGAACAAAATTTCGTCCAAATTTGGACTTGGAGGACATTTTGACAAGTAGAAACCTAAAGTTCGTAATTTTTGGACTCTTTCTTGACCTCTCCAACCAAAGTTCATCCATAGAGGTACAAAACTTTTATCCAAGATTCATAAATAAATTTTAAACCAAACTACGACCAAATTTGGACTGAAAGCACATTTTGACACGTTGAAACCCAAAGTTCATCCTTTTCGAACTCTTTCTTGACCTTTGTGTCAAAGTTCATCCACACGAGTACAAAACTCCTCTGAAGTACCTTTTGAACCAAAGTTCGTCCAAATTTTCAATTATAGTAGACTTCGACACGTAATAATCCAAAGTTCGTCCTTTTCGGACTCTTTCTCGTCCTTTTGTGCCTGAGTTCGTCCACACTCTACAAAACTCCTTTCCAGGGTTCAGAAGTGTCTTTTGAACCAAACTACTTCCAAATTTTGACTTGGAGCACATTTCGACAAGTAGAAACCCAAAGTTCGTCCTTTTCAGTCTTTTTCTAAAACCCTTTGTGCCAATGTTTGTCTATATAGGTACAAAATTCTTTTATAGGGTTCATAAGTACCTTTCAAACTAACTTTGTCCAAATTTTAACTTAGAGCACATTTCGAAAACTAGAAACCTGAAGTTCATCATTTTTGGACTTTTTCTTGACATTTTGGTCCCAAGTTCATCAATATAGGTATTAAACTTCTATCTAGAGTTCATAAATAACTTTTATACCAAACATCGACCAAATTTGGACTCAGAGCACATTTTGACATGTAGAAACCAAAGTTCGTCCTTTTCGGACTCTTTCTTGACCTTTTATATCAAAGTTCGACAACACAGGTACAAAAACTCCTGCCCAAAGTTCATAAGTATCTTTTGAACCAAAGTTCGTCCAAATTTGAACTTGGAGCACATTTCGACAAGTAGAAACCAAAAGTTCGTCATTTTTGGACTCTTTCTTCACCTTTCTGATGTGAATTAAACCATTGAACCATTGCATGTACTTAAAAGACCAATTACAAGAAGTAAGGCAAAGAAGATTCAAGACGCATTCACACTACATCTTCAAAAACTAGCAGATTCACAAGAACTGAAAAATAATTTTGACCAAAGTTTTATATAATGTTAGTTCAATGAGTCAAGAAGAGAATGACATGAAGATGGTACGGAAAAAGTCCTATCGTTTGGAAGATGGCACGGTGGTAAAAAAAAGTGTGCAGATTTTGTGAAGAAAATGCTGTTAAGTGTGCACTACATGGGGAAATGTGATGTCAAACCTTGTCAAACATGCATAACTACTTTGCCGCCTTCTAGAGGAGATATTTAAGACAATTTGAAGACTTTCTACATTCCTAATTTTGCATTTTGACTTATAATTTAGTATGCAATTAAGTTTCAAGTTTCTAGGTGTTATTTTCTACAATTTGCAATTAATTGTATTTGAATAACTTTTGAGTTTCTTGGTTTATCCTCGACCATTTGGCCTATAAAATGGCTTGTAATGTTCTTCAAAACTCAGATTATCGGTCGTAAAAAGCTTGTGCTTATTCAACCCTTTGGTGTTGTCTTTTTCTTTCAAATTTTGCTTTAGATTTGATATTAAATCAATTCATTGGATTAGTCTTGATCAAGCTAATTCTGGAGTGAGTTGTCCAAATTCTGACTCTTATCCAGGGTTCATAAAAAATTTTTAAACCAAACTACGACCAAATTTTGACTGAAAGAACATTTTGAGACGTAGAAATCGAAAGTTCATCCTTTTCGAACTTTTTCTTGACCTTTTGTTTCAAAGTTCATCCACACAGTTACAAAAGTCCTCTCTAGGCTTCATCAGTATCTTTTGAACCAAACTTCATTCAAATTTGGACATGAAGCACATTTCAACAAATAGAAACCCACAATTCGTCCTTTTCAGACTCTTTCTTGACATTTAGTGTCAGGGTTAATCCTTTTTAGTCTCTTTCTTTACCCTTTGTACTAAAGTTCGTCCACATACCTACAAAATTGCTTTCTAGGCTTCATAAGTAACTTTTGAACCAAATTTTGTCCGAATTTTCAATTATAGCAGACTTCGACATGTACAGATCCAAAGTTCGTCCTTTTCGGACTCTCTAGACCAAGTGTCTATGTTCGTTCACATTGGTACAAAACTCCTTTCAAGGGTTCATAAGTGTCTTTTGAATCAAACTTCTTCCAAATTTGGACCTGGAGCACATTTCGACAAGTAGAAACCTAAAGTTCCTCCTTTACAGTCTCTTTCTTTACCCTTTGTGACAAAGTTCGTCCACATATATACAAAATTCCTTTCTAGGGTTTATAAGTATCTTTTGAAACAAACTTCGTCCAAATTTCTAGTCATAGCAGACTTCCACTTGTAGAAATCCAAAGTTCGTCATTTTCAGACTCTTTCTCGACCTTTTGTGCCTAAGTTCTTCCACACTGGTACAAAACTCCTTTCCAGGGTTCATATTTGTTTTCTGAACCAAACTTCTTCCAAATCTGGACTTGGAGCACATTTCGACAAGTAGAAACCCAAAGTTGGTCCTTTTCAATCACTTTCTTTACCATTTGTGCCAAAGTTCATCCACATAGGTACAAAATTCCTTTCTAGGGTTCATAAGTACCTTTTGAAACAAACTTCGTCCAAATTTTTAGTCATAACAGACTTCTACTTGTCGAAATCCAAAGTTCGTCCTTTTCGGACTCTTTCTCGACCTTTTGTGCCTAAGTTCGTCCACACTGGTACAAAACTACTTTCCAGGGTTCATAATTGTTTTTTGAACCAAACTTCTTCCAAATCTGGACTTGGAGCACATTTCGACAAGTAGAAACCCAAAGTTACTCCTTTTCAAGCACTTTCTTTACCCTTTGTGCCAAAGGTCATCCACATAGGTACAAAAATCCTTTCTAGGGTTCATAATTACGTTTTGAACAAAACATTGTCCAAATTTTGACTTGGAGCACATTTCAAAAAATAAAAACCCAAAGTTCGTCATTTTCAGGCTCTTTCTTTACATTTTTTGTCAACGTTCATCCTTTCTAGTCTCTTTCATTACCCTTTGTGCCAAAGTTCGTCCACGTAGATACAAAATTGTCTTTCTAGGGTTCATAAGTACCTATTGATACAAACTTTGTCCAAATTTTTAGTCATGGAAGACATTCACTTGTAGAAATCCAAAGTTTGTACTTTTCGGACTCTTTCTCGACCTTTCGTGCCTAAGTTCATCCAAATGGTACAAAACTACTTTCCAGGGTTCATAAGTACCTTTTGAACCAAATTTCGTCCTAATTTTTAGTCATAGCAGACTTCCACTTGTAGCAATCCAAAATTCGTCCTTTCAGACTCTTTCTCGACGTTTTTTGCCTAAGTTCATCCACAATGGTACAAAACTACTTTCCAGGGTCCATAAGTATCTTTTGAACCAAACTTCGTCCAAACCTTTAGACATAGCAGACTTCCACTTGTAGAAATCAAAAGTTCGTCCTTTCGGACTCTTTCTCGACCTTTTGTGCCTAAGTTCATTCACAATGGTACAAAACTACTTTCCAGGGTTCATAAGTACCTTTCCAACCAAACTTCATCCAAATTTTTAGTCATAGAAGACTTCCACTTGTAAAAATCCAAAGTTCGTCCTTTTCAGACTCTTTCTTGACCTTTTGTGCCTAAGTTCGTCCACACTAGTACAATACTACTTTCCAGGGTTCATAAGTGTCTTTTGAACCAAACTTCGTCCAAACTTGGACTAGGAGTACATTTCGACAAGTAGAAACCGAAAGTTCGTCCTTTTTAGTTACTTTCAAACCCTTTGTGCCAAAGTTCGTCCACATAGGTACAAAATTCCTTTCTAGGGTTCATAAGTACCTTTTGAACAAAACTTTGTCCAAATTTTGACTTGGAGCACATTTCGAAAAGTAGAAACCTGAAGTTCCTCATTTTTGGACGCTTTCTTGACAATTTGGTCCCAAGTTCATCAATATAGGTATTAAACTTCTGTCCAGAGTTCATAAGTAACTTTTAAACCAAACTTTGACCAAATTTGGACTGAGAGCACATTTTGACACGTAGAAACCCAAAGTTTCTCCTTTTCGGACTCTTTCTCGACCTTTTGTGTCAAAGTTCATCCAAAAAGGTACAAAAAGCCCTCTCTAGAGTTCATAAGTATCTTTTGAACCAAACTTATTTCAAATTTTGACTTTGCAGCACATTTCGACAAGTAGAAACCCAAAGTTCGTCCTTTTTAGACTCTTTCTTGACATTTTGTGCCAAGTTCATCCTTTCTAGTCTCTTTCATTACCCTTTGTGCCAAAGTTCGTCCACGTAGTTACAAAATTGTCTTTTCAGGGTTCATAAGAACCTTTTGAACCAAACTTCATCTAAATTTTTAGTCACAGCAAACTTCCACTTGTAGAAATCCAAAGTTCGACATTTTCAGATTCTTTCTCGACCTGTTGTGTCTAAGTTCGTCAACAATGGTACAAAACTACTTTTCAGGGTTCATACCTTTTGAACCAAACATCGTCAAAATTTTTGGTCATATTAGACTTCCACTTGTAGAAATCCAAAGTTCGTCCTTTTCGGACACATTCTCGACCTTTTGTGCCTAAGTTCGTCCACAATGGTACAAAACTACTTTCCAGGGTTTATAAGTACCTTTTGAACAAATCTTCTTCAAAATTTTTAGTCATACCAGACTTCCACTTGTAGAAATCCAAAGTTCGTCCTTTTCAAGTTCTTTCTCGACCTTTTGTGCCTAAGTTCGTCCACAATAGTACAAAACTACTTTCCAAGGTTATACGTACCTTTTGAGCTAAATTTCGTCCAAATTTTTAGTCATAGTAGACCCACTTGTAGAAATCTAAAATTCATCCTTTTCAGATTCTTTTCAGACTCTTTTTAGTCTAAAGTTCGTCCTTTTCAGACTCATTCTTAATCTTTTGTGCCTATGTTTGTTCACATTGGTACAAAACTACTTTCTAAGGTTCATAAGTACCTTTTGAACCAATCTTCGTCCAATTTTTTAGTCATAGCAGACTTCCACTTGTAGAAATCCCTTTTCGGAATCTTTCTCGACCTTTTGTGCTTAAGTTCGTCCAGAATGGTATAAAACTACCTTCCAGAGGTCATAACTACCTTTTGAACCAAACTTCGTCCAAATTTTTTGTCATAGTAGACTTTCACTTGTAGAAATCCAAAGTTCGTCCTTTTCAGACGCTTTCAAGACCTTTTGTGCCTAAGTTCGCCCACACTGGTACAAAACTACTTTCCAGGGTTCATAAGTGTCTTTTGAACCAAACTTCGTCCAAATGTGGACTTGGAGCACATTTCGACATGTAGAAACCCAAAGCTCGTTCTTTTCAGTTACTTTCTTTACCCTTTGTGCCAAAGTTAGTCCACATAGGTACAAAATTCTTTTCTAGGTTTCATAATTACCTTTTGAACAAAACTTTGTCGAAATTTTGACTTAGAGCACATTTTGAAAAGTAGAAACTTGAAGTTCGTCATTTTTGGACTCTTTCTTGACATTTTGATACCAAATTCGTCAATATAGGTATTAAACTTCTGTCCAGAGTTCATAAGTAACTTTTAAACCAAACTTCGACCAAATTTGGACTGAGAGCACATTTTGACACATAGAAACCCAAAGTTCATCTTTTCTGGACTCTTTCTCGACTTTTTGTGCCATTGTTCGTCCATAAAGGTACAAAAACCCCTCTCCAAAGTTCATAAGTATCTTTTGAACCAAACTTCCTCCAAATTTGGACTTGAAGCACATTTCGACAAGTAGAAACCCAAAGTTCGTCCTTTTCAGATTCTTTCTTGACATTTTGTTCCAATGTTCATCCTTTCTAGTCTCTTTCTTAACTCTTTGTGCCAAAGTTCCTCCATGTAAGTACAAAATTGTCTTTCCATGGTTCATAAAGTACCTTTTGAACAAAACTTCGTCCAAATTTTTAATCATAGCAGACTTCCACTTGTAGAAATACAAAGTTCGTCCTTTTTGAACTGTTTCTCGACCTTTTGTGCCTAAGTCCTTTTTGAACTGTTTATAAGTGTCTTTTGAGCTAAACTTTGTCCAAATTTGGACTTGCAGCATTTCAACAAGTAGAAACCAAAAGTTCGTCCTTTTCAGTCACTTTCTTTACACTTTGAGACAAAGTTCGTCCACATAGGTACAAAATTCCTTTCCAAACTTTGTCCAAATTTTGACTTGGAGCACATTTCGAAAAGTAGAAACCTGAAGTTTGTCATTTTTGGACTCTTTCTTGACGTTTTGGTCCCAAGTTCATCAATATAGGTATTAAACTTTTGTCCAGTGTTCATAAGTAACTTTTAAACTAAACTTCGACCAAATTTGGACTGAGAGCAGATTTTGATGCATAGAAACCCAAAGTTTGTTCTATTGGACACTTTCTTGACGTTTTGTGTCAAAGTTCGTCCACAAAGGTACTAAAACCCGTCACCAGAGTACATAATATCTTTTGAACCAAACTTCTTCAAAATTTGGACTTGAAGCACATTTCGAAAAGCAGAAACCCAAAGTTCGTCCTTTTCAGACTCTTTCTTGATATTTTGTTCCGACATTCATCCTTTCTAGTCTCTTTCTTTACCCTTTGTGCCAAAGTTCGTCCACATAGGTACAAAATAGTCTTTCTATGGTTCATAAGTACCTTTTGAACCAAACTTCGACCAAATTTTTAGTCATAGCAGACTTCCACTTGTTGAAATCCAAAGTTCGTCCTGTTCGGACTCTTTCTCGACCTTTTGTGCCTAAGTTCATCCACAATATTAGAAAACTACTTTCCCTGACCATAAGTGTCTTTTGAACCAAACTTCTTCCACATCTGGACTTGAAGCACATTTCGTCAAGTAGAAACCGAAAGTTCATCCTTTTCATACTCTTTCTTGACATTTTGTGCCAACATTCATCCTTTCTAGTATATTTCTTTACCCTTTGTGGAAAAGTTTGTCCATATAGGTTCAAAATTGTCTTTCCGGGGTTCATAAGTACCTTTTGAACCAAACTTCGCCCAAATTTTTAGTCATAGCAGACTTCCACTCATAGAAATAAAAAGTTCGTCCTTTTCGGACTCTTTCTCAACCTTTTTGCCTAAGTTCGACCACAATGGTACAAAACTACTTTCCAGGGTTCATAAATACATTTTGAACCAAACATCGTCCAAATTTTTAGCCATAGCAGACTTCCACTTGTAGAAATCAAAAGTTCATCCTTTTCGGACTCTTTCACGAACTTTTGTGCCTAAGTTCGTCCAAAATGGTACAAAAAAACTTTCCAGGGTTCATAAGTACCTTTTCAACCAAACTCTGCCAAAATTTTTAGTCATAGCAGACTTCCATTTGTAGAAACCTAAAGTTCGTCCTTTTCAGACACTTTCTTGAACTTTTAGGCCTAAGTTCGTCCACAATGGTACAAAACTACTTTTAAGGGTTCATATGTACATTTTGAATCAAACTTCTTCTAAATATTATGTCAGAGCAGACTTTCACTTTTAGAAATCCAAAGTTCGTCCTTTTCGGTCTCTTTCTCGACCTTTTGTGCCTATGTTTTTCTACAATGGTACAAAACTACTTTCCAGGGTTCATAAGTACCTTTTGAACAAACCTTCTTCCAAATTCTTAGTCATAGCAGACTTCATTTTGTAGAAATCCAAAGTTCGTTTTTTTCGGACTCTTTCTTGACCTTTTGTGGCTATGTTTTTCCACAATGGTACAAAACTACTTTCTAGGGTTCATTAGTACCTTTTGAACCAATCTTCGTCCAAATTTTTAGTCATAGTAGACTTCCATTTGTAGAAATCCAAAGTTCGTCATTTTTGGACTCTTTCTCGACCTTTTGTGCCTAAGTTCGTCCATAATGGTACAAAACTACTTTCCAAGGTTCCTAAGTACCTTTTGTACCAAACTTCGTCCAAATTTTTAGTCATAGCTGACTTCCACTTGTAAAAATCAAAAGTTCGTCCTTTTCGAACTATTTCTCGACTTTTTGTGCCTAAGTTCGTCCACATTTGTATGAAACTACTTTCCGCTCATAAGTGTCTTTTGAACAAAACTTCTTCCAAATCTGGACTTGGAGCACATTTCGACAAGTAGAAACCCGAAGTTCGTCCTTTTCAGTCTCTTTCTTTATCTTTTGTGCCAAAGTTAGTCTACATAGGTACAAAATTCCTTTCTAGGGTTCATAAGTATCTTTTGAACAAAACTTTGTCCAAATTTTGACTTGGAGCACATTTCAAAAAGTAGGAACTTGGAGTAACATTTTTGGACTCTTTTTTGACGTTTTGGTCCTAAGTTCATCAGTATAGGTATTAAACTTCTGTCCAGTGTTCATAAGTAACTTTTAAACCAAACTTTGACCAAATTTGAACTGAGAGTACATTTTGACACGTAGAAACCCAAAGTTCGTCCTTTTGGACTCCTTCTCGACCTCTTGCGTCCATGTTCGTCCACAAAGGTACAAAAACTCCTCTCCAGGCTTCATAAGTATCTTTGAACCAAACTTCTTCCAAATTTGGACTTGAAGAACATTTCGAAAAGTATAAACCCAAAGTTCGTTCCTTTTCAGACTCTTTCTTGACATTTTGTACAACGTTCATTCCTTTCTAGTCTCTTTCATTACCCTTTGTGCCAAAAATTCGATCACGTACATAGCGTACAAAAATTGTCTTTCCAGGGTTCTAAGTCTTGTGAACCAAATCATCGTCAAATTTTTAGTCATGCAAACTTCCACTTGTAGAAATCCAAAAGTTTTCGTCTTTTGGACTCTTTCTCGACCTTTGTGCCTAAGTTCGTCCACAATGTAAGAAACTACTTTTCAAGGTTCAATACCTTTGAACCAAATCTCCATTTTTAGTCTATTAGCGAAACTTCTACTTGTAGAAATCCAAAGTCTGTCCTTTCTTGGACTTGTCTTGACCTTTTTGCCTAAGTCATCCCTAATTACCAAAACTACTTTCCAGTTCATAAGTACTTTTTGAACCAAACTTCATTCAAATTTTTACATAGCAGACTTCCACTTGTAGAAATCAAAAGTTCGTCCTTTTCGGACACATTCTCGACCTTTTGTGCCTAAGTTCGTCCACAATGGTACAAAACTACTTTCCAGGGTTTATAAGTACCTTTTGAACAAATCTTCTTCAAAATTTTTAGTCATACCAGACTTCCTTTTGTAGAAATCCAAAGTTCGTTTTTTTCGTACTCTTTCTTGACCTTTTGTGCCTAAGTTTGTCCACAATGGTACAAAACTACTTTCTAGGGTTCATAAGTACCTTTTGAACCAAACTTCGTTCAAATTTTTAGTCATAGCAGACTTCCACTTGTAGAAATCCAAAGTTCGTCATTTTTGGACTCTTTCTCGACCTTTTGTGCCGAAATTCGTCCACAATGGTACAAAACAAATTTCCAAGGTTCATAAGTACCTTTTGAACCAAAATTCGTCCAAATTTTTAGTCACAGCTGGCTTCCACTTGTAAAAATCAAAAGTTCATCCTTTTCGGACTATTTCTCGACCTTTTGTGCCTAAGTTCTTCCACATTGGTACGAAACTACTTTCCGCTCATAAGTTTCTTTTGAACAAAACTTCTTCCAAATCTGGACTTGGAGTACATTTCGACAAGTAGAAACCTGAAGTTCGTCCTTTTCAGTAACTTTCTTTACCCTTTGTGCCGAAGTTAGTCCACATAGGTACAAAATTCCTTTCTAGGGTTCATAAGTACCTTTTGAACAAAACTTTGACCAAATTTTGACTTGGAGCACTTTACCCTTTGTGCCAAAGTTCATCTTTTTTGGACTCTTTCTGGACGTTTTAGTCCCAATTTCATCAATATAGATATTAAACTTCTGTTCAGAGTTCATAAGTAACTTTTAGTCATAGCAGACTTCCACTTGTAGAAATTCAAAGTTCGTCCTTTTCAGACTCTTTCTCGACATTTTGTTCGTTCAAAAAGTCGAGAAAGAGTCCGTAAAGGACGAACTTTGGGTTTCTACATGTCGAAGTTTGTTATAATTCCAAATTTGGACGAGCTTTGGTTCATAAGGTTTGAACCCTAAAAAGGAGTTTTGTATATGGATGAACCTTGACATAAGATGTCAAGAAAGAGTTTAGAAAGGATGAACTTTGGGTTTCTACTTGTCGAAATGTTCTCCAAGTCTAAATTGAGACGAGTTTTGTTTCAAAAGATACTTATGAAGCTTGGAGAGAGAGCAGTTTTGTACCTGTGTTGATGAACTTTGACACAAAAGATCAAGAAAGAGTCTGAAAAGGACGAACTTTGGGTTTTAGGTCGAAATTTGGTTTAAAAGTTACTTATGAACCCTAGACAAGAGTTTTGTATCTATATGGTTGAACTTTGGAACAAAAGGTCAAGAAAGAGTCCAAAAATGATGAACGTTGGATTTCTACTTGTCGAAATATGCTCCATGTCCAAATTTGGATGAAGTGTGGTTCAAAAGATACTTATGAACCCTGAAAATGAGTTTTGTACCTTTGTGGATGAACTTGGACATTTCTACTTGTCCAATTATGCTCCAAGTCAAAATGAGTATTTTTTGAACGAAAGTTCATCCAAGTTTGGAATTATAGTAGACTTTGATATGTAGAAACCGAAATTTCGTCCTTTACTATTTCAAGACCTTTTGTTCCTTCGTCCACACTAGTACAAAACTCCTCTCTAGGGGTCATAAGTATCTTCTAAACCAAACTTCTTCCAAATTTGGATTTGGAGGACATTTCAACAAAGAGAAACCCAAAGTTCGCCAATTTTGGACCATTTCTTGACCTTTTGGTCCAAAGTTTATCCATATAGGCACAAAACTATTGCCCAGCATTCATCAGTAACTTTTAAACCAAACTTTGACAAAATTTGAACTAAGAGCACATTTCGACATCGTCCAAATTTTGAATTGAAGCACATTTCGACAAGTAGAAACCCAAAGTTTGTCATTTGTGGTCTCTTTCTTGTCCTTATGCTCCATAATTCATCCATACAGGTATAAAACTCCTGTCCAGGGTTCATATGTAAATGAAATTAAACCAAATTTTGACTGAGAGCACATTTCCACATGCAGAAACCCAAAGTTTGTCCTTTTCAGACTCTTTCTTGACCTTCCGTGTCAAAGTTTGTCCACACGGTACAAAATTCCTCCCCAGTTCATAAGTATCTTTTGAACTAAACTTTCGTCCAAATTTGGAATTGAAGCACATTTCGATAAGTAGAAACCCAAAGTTCGTCTTTTTTAGACTCTTTCTTGATATTTTGTCCAAAGGTTCATCTGCACAGATACAAAACTCCTCTCCAGGGTTTACAAGTATCTTTTAAACCAAACATCTTCCAAATTTTTATTTAGAACACATTTTTGGACTCTTTGTTGACCTGTTGGACCCAAGTTGATCAATATAGGTACTAAACTCATGTCCAGAGTTCATACGTAACTTTTAAACCAAACTTCGACCAAATTTGGACTGATAGCGCATTTTAACATGTAGAAACCATAAATTCGTCCTTTCCGAACTCTTTCTTGACATTTTGTGTCAGAGTTCGTCTACACAGGTACAAATACTCCTCTCCAGAGTTCATAAGTATCTTTTGAACAAAACTTCGTCCAAATTTAGACTTGGAGTACATTTTGACAAATAGAAACCCAAATCATCATTTTTGGACTCTTTCTTGACCTTTTGGTCCAAAGTTCATCTATAGAGGTACAAAACTCTTATCAAGGGTTCATAAATAACTTTTAAACCAAACTATGACCAAATTTTGACAAAAAGCACATTTTGACATGTAGAAACCCAAAGTCCTTTTCGAACTCTTTCTTGACCTTTCGTGTCAAAGTTCATCCACACAGGTACAAAATTCCTCTCCAACAAATAAGTATCTTGTGAACCAAAATTCATCCAAATTTGGACTCGAAGCACATTTCGACAAGTAGAAACCCAAAGTTCATCCTTTTCAAACTCTTTCTTGACATTTTGTGCCAAGATTCATGTAAGACCCTAACACTAAATCTAAGATGGAAGGCTATTAATAGAAGGAAAAATCCTAAGCAGTAAAGAAATATTTAAAAAGGAGTATGTATTGGAACAAGACAAAATAGTGAAAGCGTTAGTACTAAGTTATGTGAAAATAAAGAGGATCAAAAGGTGGCCAAGAGAAACAAGTGTTTGGGAATACGGCCAATGCATGTGAAGGGCCTAAACACACTGAACGCAAGGCCTAAGGGTGTGTGGGAAGCTGGCTCCATGTTGTGCTAATCGTTGGATGCAAGAGGACGTGGGTAGTGGCCGTGGGCTTGCATGCGTGAGCTAATGTAAGAGCGTGCACAACGCATGCAGACGCAAGGGCCGCAAGGACGCGGGCAAGGCATGCGTTGGAGGCATGTGTCGAGCAGCCATGCCAAGTGCCCCTGCCCATGCATCAACGGCCATGCCACCACCCAGCCTATGCATCGAACGCCCTGCCGAGCGTCCATGCATCGAGCGCCTCTGCCAAGCACCCAGCCCATGCGTCGAGCCCAAGCGCTCCGCCTATGTGTCGAACGCCCTGTCGAGTGCCCATGTGGCCAAACGAGCCCTATGAGCGATGGCTAGTGCCTATGCCACACGCCCATGTGTCGGTGGCATACGTCTATGATGCGTTCATGGTAATTCGATGCGGCCAAGCGCTTAGGCATCGATGCAAATCAAGGCGTGCGGCAAAGGGGCTTGCGGCAAAGGAAGTATGCGCCATTGGCCGAAGGCATGCGTCCATGGCAACGGCTATGCGTCGATGTCATTTAACATGCGATGGTTATAGCTACCTTAGGCGATAGTTAATAGATGAATGGACACATAGACAAAAGGAAGGCTGACCAATAGGAAAAGAACCTCAAGAGAAGATGGTACCATTCAAGAGATGCGTCCATAAGCATACCAAATATATAGATAAACATCCTCAAGTATTAGGTAAATGAGGTGGCAGAAGGAGGTTCATACAAAGTAGTCCTATCACTCTAAGTAGGAGATAGAAGAAGGAGGTTACATGCAAAAGTAGTCTTATCACTGGTTACATACAAAAGTAGTCTTATCACTCTAAGTAGGAGGTGGAAGAAGGAGGTTGCATGCAAAGAAAGAAATTTGGCTGGTAAATTAAGGTTAAAACAACTCATGGTATTGCTGGAATGGGCTAGTGTTGGCAGCCTTAAAAAGGGACAGATGTAGGTTAAGTTGTCACAAGGAGGTGAGCTTGGGATGGCCATAAAAAGAGGGGTTGGGCGAGAACAGTTCATTGATGCCATTACCAAAATCTCAGTGTTAAGAGCTTATTTAGAGTACTAAGTTTGAGTATTGAGGCTGTCAAAATAATTAGGGTTCGAAGGATGTTATGTTGATGAAACTTGGAAACTAGTACGGATGCATAAGCCTAGCCAGCCAACGCATCCATCGCAAATGCAGCGCGTGCCTTACGCCTAACCCATGCTGCGATCATCCATCACAAAGCAGCACGCGCCTTGCACCAACGTGTCGACCGTGACGCTCCAACACAGGCACGCCAGCCCAACGCTGCAGCCAACCATGCGATGCAGCACGCGCATTCTCTACACAAGGCCGTACGCCTCAGCTGCCGGCTAGAATCCTTGTGCACACCACGGTTAAAATAATCTCTAAAGAGGCTGATTTTGAGATTTTGACTAAGTTTTCAGTAGGGTAAGCTGGTACTTTTATTATATAAAGGTATTTTGGCTATTTTAGCATTATTTATTGATATAATAGTATTAATTGAGAAATTTTCATTGATATGGAAGAAATCTCAGGAAGATACTCTCAAAGTAGTTTCAGTAGAAAATCTTGCTAACGGTGAGTGGTTATTAAGATTCATGCATTGCTATATGAATAAATGCATAGGTATGTACAAGATGCATGATTATAATGTTATTTTGCTTGCCATGATATTATTTGTGTAATTACTATGGAAACTAAGATTATACCCGAAATACATAGTTAGCATGCTTAAAAGTGGTAGTTGGCAGGAAAATATAGTCGGCTTAGGTCAGCGGGAAATGATAGTCGGTGACGACCGGCAGGAAATATAGTCAAGATACCTAAGCATGGCTAGCGGGAAATAGTTGTCGATGTGCACATTGGCAGGAAGACGGGATATAGGAAAGTTTCCATGAAAAGTTGTTATGATTGTTAATATATGCATGATGTGAACATGCCAAGTATAACATGTGGTTGGAGGATAATGATTGAGTAGGATTACACGTGATCATGCATAGACTATAATGAAATTGTGATTATGTGATTGACTTCCCAAAAATATTTTGTAACTAAAGTTATTGTTATTTTAAAAGGCACCACTCACTGGGCCCCCTAGCTCACACTTTTCCAAATGTTTTCTTCTCTTCCTCCCCCCCCCCCCCCCCCCCCCCCCCCCCCGCCCCCCCAAAGCGAAGCATTCAGAGAAGAGTCTACAACCATCAAACACCAGGACTTGGCAATTTCTCAAGGCATGGCTCGGATCATGTAATATTGTATAGGAAAATGTAGCTACATGTATAAAATTTAGATGGTCGTTGTAAACATGTCAAGGCTTTTAATAGATAAAAGGGAAATGTTAAATAAAAAAATATTGCCTTGGAATGGTACTAGTATGTCTTCATGCTTTCTTCTAACTCTTAGCTTAAGGCTAGGGAGGGGGTGTGACAGTTCATCCTTTTTAGTCTCTTTCTTTACCCTTTCTGCCAAAGTTTGTCCACATAGGTGCAAAATTGCTTTCCAATGTTCATAAGTACCTTTTGAACCAAAGTTCGTCTAAATTTTTAATTATAGCAGACTTTGACATGTAGAAATCCAAAGTTCGTCCTTTTCCAACTCTTTCTCGATCTTTCGTGTCTAAGTTCATCCACACTTGAACAAAAGTCCTTTCCAGGTTTCATAAGTGTCTTTTGAACCAAACTTCTTCCAAATTTGGACTTCGAGCACATTTCGACAAGTAGAAACCCAAAATTCGTCCTTTTCAATCTCGTTCTTTACCCTTTGTGCCAATGTTCATCCACATAGGTTCAAAATTCCTTTCTAGGGTTCTTACCTTTTGAACTATACTTTGTCTAAACTTGACTTGGAGCACATTTCGATTTAGTCTCTTTCTTTAGCCTTTGTGCCAAAGTTCATCCACATAGGTACAAAATTTGTTTCTAGGGTTCATAAGTACCTTTTGAACCAAACTACGTCCAAAGTTTGTCTTGGAGCATATTTCGACAAGTAGAAACCCAAAGTTTGTCATTTTTTGATACTTTCTTGACCTTTTTGTCCAAAGTTTATCCATACAGGTGCAAAACTATTGTCCAGCATTCATCAATAACTTTTAAACCAAACATCGACCAAATTTGGACTAAGAACACATTTCGACACGTAGAAACCCAAAGTTCGTCCTTTTCAAACTCATTCTTGACCTTTTGTGTCAAAGTTCCTCTACACATGTACAAAACTCCTCTCTAGAGTTCATAAATATCTTTTAAACCAAACTTCATCCAAATTTAGACTTGGATCACATTTCGACAAGTAGAAACCCTAAGTTTGTCCTTTTCGGACTCTTTCTTAACCTTTTATGCTAAGGATCATCCCACACAGGTACAAAACTCCTTTCCAAAGATCATAATACCTTTCAAACTTGTTCATCCAAATTTGGAATTATAGCAGACTTCGACATGTAGAAACCCAAAGTTCGTCCTTTTCGAACTCTTTCTTGACCTTTTATGTCTAAGTTCGTCCAAACTGGCACAAAATTTCTCTCTGGGTTCATAGGTATCTTTTGAACCAAACTTCTTCCAAATTTGGACTTGGAGCACATTTCGACAAGTAGAAACCAAACTTCTTCCAAATTTACCCTTTGTGCCAAAGTTTGTTGACATAGGTACAAAATTTCTTTCTAATGTTCATAAGTACCTTTTGAACCAAACTTTGTCCAACTTTTGACTTGAAGCACATTTCGACAGGTAGAACCCAAAGTTCGTCGTTTTTGGACTCTTTCTTGACCTTATGGTCCAATGTTCATCCATACAGGTACAAAAGTCCTATCCAGGGTTCATATGTAACTTTTAAACTGAAATTCGACAAAATTTGGACTGAGAACATATCAATATATAGAAATATAAACTTCATCCTTTTCGGACTCTTTCTTGACCTTTTGTATCAAAATTTCTAAACACAGGTAGAAAACTCCTTTCGAGGGTTCATAAATATATTTTGAACCAAACTTCGTCCAAATTTGGACTTGGAGCACATTTTGATGTGTAGAAACCCAAAGTTCATCATTTTCGGACTCTTTCTCGACCTTTTGTGTCTAAGTTTATCCACACAGGTACAAAGCTCCTCTCTAGTTCATTATCTTTTGAATCAAACTTCGTCCAAATTTTGACTTGAAGCATATTTCGACAAGTAGAAACCCAAAGTTCATCATTTTTAGTCTTTTTCTTTACCCTTTCTGCCAATGTTCGTTCACATAAGTAAAATTTCTTTCTAGGGTTCGTAAGTACCTTTTGAAGTAAACTTCGTCCAAATTTTGACTTGGAGCACATTTCGACAAATACAAAACCCAAAATTCATCATTTTGGGACTCTTTCTTGATCTTTTGGTCCAATGTTTATACATACTGATATAAAAAACCTCTCTAGGGTTCGCAAGTAACTTTTAAACAAAACTTCGTCCAAATTTGGACTTTGAGCACATTTCGCCTAGTAGAGACTCAAAGTTCATCGTGTTTGGACTCTTTCTTGACCTTATGGTCCAAAGTTCATCCATACAGGTACAAAACTCCTGTCCAAGGTTCATATGTAACTTTTAAACTTAAATTCGACCAAATTTTGACTTCCAGCACATTTCGATGTGTAGAAACCCAAAGTTCGTCCTTTTTGGACTCGTTCTTGATCTTTTGTGTCTAAGTTTATCCACAATGGTAAAAAACTCCTCGCTAGTTCATAATTATCTTTTGAACCAAACCTCATCCAAATTTTGACTTGGAGCACATTTCGACAAATAGAAACCCAAAGTTCGTCATTTTTTGACTCTTTCTTGGACTTTAGGTCCAAAGTTCATCCATACAAGTATAACATGATTGTCCAACGTTCATAAGTAACTTTTAAACCAAATTTCAACAAAATTTAGACTTAGACCACATTTTGAGACGTAGAAACCACAAGTTCGTCCTTTGGGGACTATTTCTTGACCGTTTGTTTCAATGTTCATTCACACATGTACAGAACTTCTCGACAAATACAAAACCCAAAAATTCATCATTTTGGGACTCTTTCTTAACCTTTTGATCCAATGTTCATCCATACTTATACAAAACTCCTACCCAGGGTTTGCAAGTTACTTTTGAACCAAACTTTGACCAAATTTGGAATGAGAGCACATTTTGACTAGTAGAAACCCAAAGTTTGTCCTTTTCGGACTATTTCTTGACCTTTTATGTCAAAGTTTGTCCACACAGGTACAAAACTCCTCTCACGGGTTCATAAGTAAATTTTGAACAAATCTTCGTCCAAATTTAGACTTGGAGCATATTTGGATAAGTAGAAACCCAAAGTTTGTCCTTTTTAATCTCTTTCTTTACCCTTTGTGCTAAAGTTCGTCCACAGGTGCAAAATTCCTTTCTACAGTTCCTAAGTACCTTTTGAACCAAACTTTGTCCAATTTTTGACTTGAAGCACATTTTGACAAATAGAAACCAAAAATTCATCATTTTTGGACTCTTTCTTGACCTTTTGGTCCAAAGTTCATCCATATAGGTACAAAACTCCTGTTCAGGGTTCATAAGTAGAAACCCAAAGTTCGTTCTTTGCGGACTCTTTCTTGACCTTTTGTGTAAAAGTTCGTCCACACAGGTACAAAACTCTTCTCCAGGGTTCATAAGTATCTTTTGAAACTTCGTCCAAATTTGGACTTTAAGCACATTTCAACTAGTAGAAACCCAAAGTTCATCGTTTTCAGAATATTTCTTGCCCTTTTGTGTCTAAGATTATCCAAACAGGTACAAAACTCATTTCCAAGGTTCATAAGTATCTTTTGAACCATACTTCATCCAAATTTGAACTTGGAACATATTTCGACAAATAGAAATCCAAAATTCATAATTTTTCGACACTTTCTTGACCTTTTCGTCCAAAGTTTACCCATACAGGTACAAAACTATTGTCTAGCATTCATCAGTAATTTTTAAACCAAACTTTGACCAAATTTTGACTAACAGCACATTTCGACATGTAGAAACCCAAAGTTTGTTATTTTTGGACACTTTCTTGACCTTTTGGTCCAAAGTGTATACATACAGTACAAAACTATTGTCCAGTGTTCATCAGTAACTTTTAAATCAAACTTCGACCAAATTTGGACTAAGAGCACATTTCGACATGTAGAAACTAATAGTTCATCCTTTTCGGCATCTTTCTTGATCTTTTGTGTCAACTTTCGTTCAATGTGTACAAAACTCTTCTCCACGGTTCATAAGTATATTTTGAATCAAACTTCATCCAAATTTAGACTTGGAGCACATTTCGACAAGTAGAAACCCAAAGTTCGTCCTTTTCGGACTCTTTCTTGACATTTTATGCTAAGAATCATCAACATAAGTTCAAAACTCCTTTCCAACGATCATAAGTACCTTTTGAACAAAAGTTCGTCCAAATTTGGAATTATAGCAAACTTTGACATGTAGAAACCCAATGTTCGTCCTTTTCGAACTTTTTCTTGACCTTTTGTATCTAAGTTCGTCCACACTGGTACAAAACTCCTCTTCAGGGTTCATAAGTATCTTTTAAACCAAACTTCTTCCAAATTTGGATTTGGATGATATTTCGAAAAGTAGAAACCCAATTGAAGGAAATCGGATCCGAGATTTCCATGAGTAGCAGAAAAAAGATTATTCCAAATCACAATCATGAATGAATATCACTTTTTTCAATCATCTACAAAACAAACGGTTATGCAATTGATATAGAAATTACAGCATGAAAACTCAAATGAACAAAGAGAAATACTCTACGATCATTTGAAGATGCGTCTGCACGCTCCTTTGTGCGCGATCAGTCGAACAACAGTAACCTCAAATGCTCGATCTACATGACTGCAACATAGCACGAACTCTTTGCACTTGTCCTCAATGATCGCCTTGATCACGAACTTCTCAGTAATAGCACGAATGGCCTCCAGAACACCTCGACGGTGTCGAGTTGAGTATGACACCACCAACAAGGCGACCATGGTATTCTCGGTGTGAAAATCCAGAGGGTGGGCTCTGTTCGAACTTGGTATGAGATAGACGAAGGAGGAAACACCGATCGTGTACACGGCTGGGCAAGTGGGAGATGGCGGAGACCTATCCTATAGGTTGATGCCCAATCATTTAGCTAAAGCTATGCGATCCTCTAGAAAATGCTATGTGATCATTTAGCTCGGTCTGTCGTCTACAGACACTACACGATCATTTACTTTGGGTAAGCGATCGTCTAGCAAAACTATGCGATCGTTTGGTAAATAATGTACGATCGTTTAACTCACCACTATAAGATCGTTTAGCTTGCCCAAGCCGTCATTTAGTAAATATATATTTATTTGACGACTACCGTGAGATCCTTTTTCGCCGAGAGAGAAATCTCTGAAAATTTTTATGAAAAACTTTCAACAGTTTGTAAATCTTACTAAAATTAGGAAAAAACATTTTCCTTTTATCTCACGGTTACCATGAATCCAATAACCACTCACTCAATTAGTTATTAAAGAAAAAGAATTAATTATCCAATAATTAATATGATTATAAATATAAATGATAATCAACTTATCATATTATATTTATAACCCATAGTTTTAATATTTCATCTCATGAAACATATAAACCATAATTCTTTTTCTATTCCATGGTACTTAATGCAAATCTCATTTACATCAATCTTCCACTAGATGTATCTCATACATCAAACCGATTATATCATATATAAACAAAATACCTCTTATCAATTTGAACATTTCAAATCAACACCAAAAACTGATCCTCAACCGAATCCATTGAGCTAACAAGGGAACCTCATAGACCTGTAGCTCAAAGCTCCAATGATCCAATGGTACGTCAATAACTGACTAAACCTTTAATCACGGGATCCACCATCCGTTAACTGTTAGGCACTCCACTAAAGATCGACAGCTGAACTCTCCTTACCACAGATATATTATGTGTCTTAACAAATCAGTAGTGCGACAACCCTTCACAGCTCACTCGTAAGTACAGCTGAGCCAATAACTGTTATGCCCCTGTAGTTACATCTATCTCCTTAAGTACCATTGATCCCTCTAATGAACATAAGTCATAGTCCTACTATGACCGAGTCTTCTCTTCCAAAGAGAAGTTGTGTCTGATGTTCAAGCCCCGGAATCAGCCCTTAAGGGAACAATCTCTCTATTTATCCTTGCTTTGGGAAAGAAGTGAATCTCATCTTGTGAATTGAGTTCCCAGCTCCCAGATCAGACAAGTCCCCCAAAAAGGTAGGCATGATGAGTTGGCAATCTGGCCACTCTCATCCATACTAACCAAAGGACCGCCTTCAAAGGCAGAGAGCTCCCAAAACACTCAGGATTGAGGTCGTGTCACCTATGGCCGTTTTAGGTGAGATGTAAGTCTCTAGTATCAATGACGTTATATACAGCGTCTAGTCATCTCGTGGTTTAAGTCTTATACAAACCTTTTGTATAGGACACCCCTCCTCGCACGTCTTCACATGAATGGTCAGGATCTACCATCTGTAGTAGTTTACAACACTTGTAAACCTCTACAAAGCGGGCCGTATCTGTAGTGTCACCAGGATTAGGTATCCATCTTAATCCTTATCAGACGTATTAGGTTATCACTTAATGCATGATCCACTTGTATATCACATATACATGGTTAAGTTCACATAAGATAACCAAGGAGCTTTGTTTTTTATTGGATTTGAGTAAATATGCCAGAATTAAATAATACTTATTTTATTCATTAAACAATGTGTATCTTTACAAAACAACGAGACTCCGGGAGAATTAGGACACCAATCCCAAACAGTCCCCCATTTGTCCTAATGACTTGGGAGACTAATGTACAATAAATATAAAACAATATACAATAAACTAGAGCATACCTCAGTATCACTCCCATTTTCCTAGACAAGATGTCGCATGTCCTGCAGACCCAAATTCTCTAGGTGACCCTCAAACAATTTAGTTGTGAGGGCCTTTGTAAAGGGAACAGCAACGTTGTGCTTCGATGCGATCTTTGTGACTATCACATCACCGCGATGCACAATCTCCTGATCAGGTGATATTTTCGATCGATGTGTTTACCCCGACAGTGACTCCGAGGTTCCTTTCGATTTACCACAGTGCTGTTGTTATCACAATACGATGTGATAGGCAAATCTATATTGGAACAACTTCCAAATCTGATGGAACTTCCTCAGCCAAACAGCTCTTTAGCTGCTTCACAAGCCACTATGTATTCGGTTTTCATAGTGGAGTTCGCGATGCATCCTTACTTGATGCTTTGCCATACTACATTCCCTCCATTCAGAGTAAACACTGACCCAGATGTCGATTTATGAGAATCTCTCTCGGTTTGGAAGTCAGAGTCCGTGTATCTTGTAAGGATCAGATCCTTATCTCCATATACAAGCATGTAATCCCTTGTTCTCCAAAGATACTTGAGGATCGTCTTGACCGCTGTCTAGTTATCAAATCCTGGATTGGACTGATACCGATTGACAATCCCTACTGCATAGCAAATGTTGAGTCTATTACACAACATTGCGTACATCAAGCTTCCTATAGTAGAAGCATAGGGAATTCGTCTCATCTCCCCAACTTCTTGAGGTGTCTTAGGACATTGATCCTTAGATAGAACAATTCCATGCCTGAAGGGTAACAAACCCCTCTTGGAATCTTGCATCATGTACCTGATCAACATTTGATCAATGTACGATGCCTGAGACAGTGCTAATCATTTGTTCTTGTGATCTCGAATGATCTGGATCCAAAGAACATACTGTGCCTCACCCAAATTTTTCATTTGGAACTGGGCAGCTAGCCAACTCTTAATGTTAGTTAGATACCCTACATCATTCCGAATGAGTAGGATATCATCCACATACAGTACGAGTAAAGCTACTGAGTTGTTGATGATCCACTTGTAAACACAAGGCTCATCAACGTTCTGGTCAAAGCTCTCAGGTTGAGTCAAATAGATGGTCTCCTCAAGATTACCATTAAGAAAGGCTGTCTTGACGTCCATTTGCCATATTTCATAATCATAAAAGGTGTCTACGGACAGGAGAATTCGGATAGACTTGAGCATGAAAACAGGTGAGAAAGTTTCCTCATAGTCAACTCCCTCAACCTGGGTATAACTCTTTGCCACGAGTCTAGCCTTAAAGGTTTGCACATTTCCATCTATACCTCTCTTTCGCTTATAGATCCACTTACACCCAATAGGTCTTACCCCATCAGGTAGATCAACAAGCTCCCAGACGTTTTCCTAGTTCATGGCTTTAATCCATTCATCTTTGTCAACATCCTCCATTGCTTTCTTAAAAGATAACGGATCCTCGACCCCATCTCTCGTTTCCTTGGTGTAACCCACAAAGAGGCAAACTTTCGAACGTGGTTCCAATTTCTTTGGGTTAGTCGCTAGCACATGTGTCAGACAGCCCTAAATCCCGAAGTGGCGTAAACTACCTTTATGGCCTCTCCCTAACTCAAACGATGTTTCAGAAACACTTTTTGAGGGAACGTTGTTCAGGATATAACATGCAGTCTGCATTGTATAACCCCGAAACGAGTCTGGAAGATAAACATAACTCATCATAGACCGAACCATGTCCAACAAGGTTCTGTTTCTCCTTTCTGATACACCATTCTGCTGAGGTGTACTAGGGGGCGAGAGTTGGGATGCAATCCCATGTTTTATTGTAGTTCTTGAATTGGAGATCCATATACACTCCACAACGATCAGATCATAGTGTTTTTATCTTCTACCTAATAAGTTTTCAACTTCAGCCTTATACTCGAACTTGTCAAGGGCTTCAGACTTACGTTGCATTAGGAAGAGATACCCAAACCTTGAATAATCATCTATGAAAGAGATGAAATATTCATACCCACCTCGAGCTCTAACATTCATCGGACCACAGAGGTCTGAATGTACAAGCTCCAAGGCTTCCTTGGCTCTGTAACCTTTTCCAGTAAAAGGTCGTTTGGTCATCTTGCCTTCGAGGCATGATTCACATACCGGAAAGGAGTTTTCTTCTAAACTCTTTAGAAGTACATTTTTCACCAACTTCTCAATCCTATTGAGGTTGATGTGACCTAACCTAAGATGCCAAAGATGGGCATTTTCCTTTGGAGAAACCCAGTCTTTTAGCTATTGTTGTCATACTGAACATTTTAGTGTTAAACAAGGCTTTTATGACTAACGGCGTTAGTACATATAAGTTATTTTCCATTTAACCATAACCAATCTCCATTCCATTCTTGAAAATAAACACTTTATTCTCAGAAAAGAAGACGATATAGCCTTGTTCAATGAGACAAGTAACCGAGATTAAGTTCCTCTTAATATGAGGAACTACAAAAACATTATCCAGTAACAGATAACGTTTCTTTTCAAGAAATAACTTCAACCTGCCTATAGCAACAACTAAAACAACCTCATCAGTACCAACTCGAAGAGTCATCTCTCCTTGTGGTAACGTTTGCCAGGAACTGAATCCTTGGTAAGAGGAACTGGCATGATTGGTAGCACCTGAATCTAGGATCCAGGTAGAATTATCATTCTCTGCCAAACACGTCTCCAAGATGAATAAATCATATTCACTGTTTTGTCTCCTCTTTTGGAGAGTAATGAGATGGAGGTCATTTGCCACGAAATTTGTTTCACACGATTTTTTCCACTGTAAGTAATTGATCGTTTTTAAAAGCTTTAAATGCAAATATTAATGAGTTGCTGAAAAGAAAAACACATTGACCTACGTTAAGTGTTAAGCAAATACCCGTTGTAAAACAAAAACAATATCCAATAAGGTTTTAGCAAAACTAACATGAACCTCATGTGACATCTAGTTTTGCAATGACGCTTCAAAGGTTTAGAACAAAAGTAGCCAAAGGGAGGTCAGTTATCCCTCCTCTGAATTGAGAAGTTCTAAACCAGTCATTAATATGAGAACAACTCTTGCTCCTATAACGACTAGCCATCATTGATTTGGCCAAGAGATCATTAACTTACTTAACAATCTCCCGTAAGTGTGACGTGCCATGTTAAGCCCTAGAGGACTGTCCCAAAAGGCCAATTTGAAGGAAAAAATCCAATTGGGGCAAAACCTAAAGCAACCCTATCCATTTCTGGAGTTCACCTTGATATTGACCAACTGCACAAAACCTATCCGAAGGGGGACGCACAAAAAGCGACTCAAGGGAGTATGATATGAATTCAACCATTGAACCATTGCATGTACCTAAAAGACCAATTATAAGAAGTAAGGCAAAGAAGATTCAAGAAGCATTCACACTACATCTTCAAAAACTAGAAAATTCACAAGAACCGACAAATAATTTTGAGACCAAAGTTTTATATAATGTTAGTTCAATGAGTCTATGGCATGAAGATGGCATGGGAAAAGAACTATAGTTTGGAAGATGACATGGTGGTAAAAAAAAGTGTGCAGATTTTGTGAAGAAAATGCTGTCAAGTGTGCATTGTATTGGGAAATGTGATGTCAAACCTTGTCAAACGTGCATATCTACTTTGCCACCTTCTAGAGTAGATATTTAAGGCAATTTGAAGACTTTCTACATTCCTAGTTTTGCATTTGGACTTATAATTTAGTATGCAATTAAGTTTCAAGTTTCTAGGTGTTATTTTCTACAATTTGTAATTAATCGTATTTGAATGACTTTTGAGTTTCTTGCATCCACGACCATTTGGCCTATAAAATGGCTTGTAATGTTCTTCAAAACTCATATTAACAATAGTAAAAATTTAGTTACTCTAGTATTAGTTTGTGAGAGTTGATCATTTTGAATTGGTTTTTTTAATAAAACTTTTAGTTAGATTGCACCAAAAATATAAGCCAACCGTTACATCTTTGACTTAGTACCAAAAGCCTACCCTTGAGTGATAAACATGAGTATTCTTAAGTGAAATTGGTGAGAAGTGTGGTGAGGTCCTTTTATTACTAACTTTAAAATGTCATAGAGTGAAGGAATACCACAAGTACAAGATACTAATATGACTATTCTTCAAGCCATTCAAGGCATGATGGAAATGATGAGGGAAGATAGGATAGAAAGAAGGGCACAAAAACAAAGAGTCTTACAAGAAGATGAGGGAGTAATTGACTTAGTTGAACAAGAAAGACAAATTGGAGGAAGAGGAAACATGAGAGGAAGAGGAAGAAATAATATGCACCTTAGTCAACGAGAAAGAATTCATGAAGATAGAGATAATGGAGTCAAGCTCAAAATTCCACCATTTTGTGGAATGTCGGATGCGGAGGCATACTTGGAATGGGAAAGGAAGATAGAGCACCTATACTAAAAAGAATGAAGCTTCAAAGGAGGAAAGAGAGAAATCTAGTTCCATTCAATGTTGGAAGTGCAAAGGATTTGGGCACATGAGCAAAGATTGTGTCAATAAAAAAGTCATGATCATAAGAAATGGAATTATTGATTCAGAAGATGAATGTGATAAACAAGGTGGCAGCCTTGAGGATGAATCCGAAGCCTTTGATGATGAGTACAATGAAGAAGGTAACTCCAAATCCATAGTTGCAAGAAGAGTACTTAATGTGTAAATCAAGGACGAGAAAGTTGAAGATCAAAGGGAGAACTTATTTCACACAAGGTGCTTGATTGAAGGAACCCCATGTAGCTTGGTGATTGATAGTGGAAGTTGCACAAATGTAGTAAGTAGTTTTCTAGTTAAAAGACTCCAGCTCACTACTCGTCCACATCCAAAACCATATAAACTTCAATGGTTAACAAATAAAGGAGAAGTGAAGGTAAACTCCTAAGTTCTTATTTCTTTTACTTTGGGAACTATAAGGATGAGGTTCTTTGCGATGTAGTACCTATGCATGCGGGTGATATGTTATTGGGCCGACCTTGACTATATGATAGAGAAGTCACATATGATGGTTTGTTGAACAAGTACACATTGACTCAGAATAGGAAGAAGTTTACTTTGCTTCCATTATCTCCATATGAAGTACAATGCGATCAAGTGAAATTAGAAAAGAAAAGAAAAGAATTTGAGGATCAAGAGAGGAAAGAAGAAAGTAAGTTAAAGGAGAAGAGTGAAAAAAAAGAGTGAGGGACAAAAGGTAAGTGAAAACCAAAAGAGAAAAAAGAGTGATTTTGAGGAAAAAAGAAAGAGTGTGAGTTTGGTTATGAGAAAGAGGGAAAGAGGAATATGTTTTTTATTCGAAGCACCAAACTT
This sequence comes from Benincasa hispida, assembly GCF_009727055.1. NCBI lineage: Eukaryota > Viridiplantae > Streptophyta > Magnoliopsida > Cucurbitales > Cucurbitaceae > Benincasa > Benincasa hispida. Next base: position 25,355,528 of record NC_052359.1, on the reverse strand, counting down.
TGGTATCTGCAAAGGAATGTGTTTAGTAACTGAACCTAACTCGAATGATACGCCTAGTTCTTTTAAATCTCTTTTGCAGGAATTTATGACATGTTTCCACATGAAGATGCACCTATGGGTCTACCTCCTTTAAAAGGAATTGAGGACAAAATTGACTTCATACCCGGGGCAACACTTCCAAATATGGCAGCCTACAAGACCAATCCAATCGAGGCTAATGAAATCCAAAGGCAAGTAGAAGAACTCATGGATAAAGGTTATGTTCGAGAAAACATGAGTCCTTGTTCGGTTCTAGTTATTTTAGTACCCAAGAAAGATGGAACATGGAGGATTTGTGTTGATTGTCGAGCCATCAACAAGCAACGGTAAAGTATCGACATCCTATTCCTAGATTGGATGACATGCTAGATGAATTACATGGTGCAATCTTTTTTTCAAAACTTGATCTTCAAAGTGGTACCATCAAATTCGAACGCATGTGGGAGATGAGTGGAAAACGGCTTTCAAAAAAAAATTTGGTCTTTATGAGTGGCTTGTTATGCCTTTTGGTCTTACCAATGCACCAAGTACTTTTATGAGGCTAATGAATCATGTTTTGAGAGAATACATTGGAAAATTTGTTGTGGTATACTTTGATGATATTTTTGTTTACTCTAAAAACTTGAATGACCATAAGTTGTCAAGACAATTTTGCTTAAACTTAGAGAAGAAAAGCTTTATGATATTCAAAAAGTGTAGTTTTTGGTCTAGAACCAAGTCAATTTCTTAGGATTCATTGTTGAAAAAGGATGGGGTGAAAAGTTGATGAAGAAAAGGCCAAGGCTATTCGAGAGTGGCCAACACCCACCAAATGGCAACCGAGGTGAGATCTTTTCATGGTTGGCTAGTTTTTATAGAAGTTTATTAAGGATTTTAGTAGCATAGCCTCACCATTTAATGAACTTATTAAAAAAATGTGAAATTTGAATGAAAGAAAAGCAAAAATTGCATTCAATGAATTGAAAGATAATTGACTAATGCAGCCTTTGTCTTTGCTTTATAGGCTTTGGCCAATCTTTTGAAATTGAATGTGATGCAAGTGGGATAGGGATTGGAGCTGTTTTGATGCAAGAAAAGAGGCCAATCATGTTATTTAGTGAGATGCTAAATGGAGCACAACTTAGCTACCCCACATATGATAAGGAATTACATGCACTTGTAAGGGCTTTGCAAGTTTGGCAACATTACTTGTGGCCAAAAGAGTTTGTCATCCACACGTCATTAATGAAAGCTTGAAGCACCTCAAAAGCCAAACAAAGTTGAACAAGAGGCATGCTAAATGGGTAGATGCATTATCAAGAAGCTATGCATTGTTTTCTTCCCTTAGTGCAAAAATTCTCGGTTTTACACATGATTGATTTTTACAAAGTAGAGACATCTAAATTTCATGATGTATATATTCAATGTTTAGAAGGGAAAAACGTGTATGATTATATTGTGTTTTATGAAATGCTTTTTAGGAAAGGAAAACTTTGTATTCTTAAGTATTCCATTCAAGAGTTTCTTGTGAAAGAAGCTCATGGGGGAGGATTAATGGGGCATTTTGGGGAATTTAAAACATATAACATGTTGGCTGAACATTTTTATTGGTTGAAAATGAGGAAGTATGTGAATAAAGTGTGCAAACAATGTTTCAAATGTAAGGAGGCTAAGTTTAAGACACAACCACATGGTCTTACCTTTAGATGTTTCTAGTGAACCTTGGGTTGACAATAGCATGGATTTTGTTTTAGGACTACCAAAGACTAGGAGACATCATGATATCATTTTTGTGGTAGTTGATAGGTTTAGTAAAATGGCACATTTCATACCATGTAATAAAACAGATGATGCTACTAACATAGTTAATCTTTTCTTTAGGGAAGTGGTTAGATTGCATGGAATTCCTAAGACCATTGTTAGTGATAGAGATGCAAAATTTTTAAGTCCTTTTTGGAAAATTTTGTGGGTAAGTTGGGAACTAAGCTTTTGTTTTTAACAACTTGTCACCCACAAACTGATGGGCAAACTGAGGTGGTTAATAGAACATTGGAAACTTTGCTTAGGGCATTAATGTCTAAAAATCTCAAGTCTTGGAAGGATACTCTACCTTTTATAGAGTTTGCTTACAATAGAGCAATACATAGCACCACTCATCGTTCACCTTTTGAGGTTATGTATGGCTTTAATCCATTAACTCCGTTAGATTTGTCACCCTTGCCATCTAATATGTTTACTAGTGATGCAACTATTTCAAGAGCAGAATACATCAAAAATTTGCATAAAGAAGTCAAAGAAAGGATTGGAAAGAAGAATCAAAAGCTCGTCAATAGCAAGAACCAAGGGACAAAAAAAATGATTTTTAAACCCGGTGATTGGGTTTGGGTACATCTACGAAAGGAAAGGTTTCCAGATCAAAGGATGTCTAAACTTCAACCAAGAGGAGATGGTCCATTTCAAGTGATAGAGCGGATCAATGATAATGCCTACAAATTGGATCTGGTGAGTACAACGTAAGTTCTATTTTCAATGTGGCTGATTTGACTCCTTTTGATGTAGGGAATGAAGACCTTGATTTAAGGACAAATCCTTTTCAAGAAAGGGGGGATGATATGAATTCAACCATTCAACCATTGCATGTACCTAAAGGACCAATTACAAGAAGCAAGGCAAAGAATATTCAAGAGGCATTCACACTACATCTTCAAAAACTAGCAAATTCATAGGAACCGACAAATAATTTTGAGACTAAAGTTTTATATAATGTTAGTTCAATGAGTCAAGAAGAGAATGACATGAAGATGGCACGGGAAAAGAACTATAGTTTGGTCACATGGTGGTGAAAAAAAGTGTGCAGATTTTGTGAAGAAAATGCTGTCAAGTGTGCACTGCATAGAGCAATGTGATGTCAAACCATATCGAACGTGCATATCTACTTTGTCACCTTCTAGAGTAGATATTTACGGCAATTTGAAGACTTACATTCCTAGTTTTTCATTTGGACTTATAATTTAGTATGCAATTAAGTTTCAAGTTTCTAGGTGTTATTTTCTACAATTTGCAATTAGTATTTGAATGACTTTTGAGTTTCTTTCATCCACGACTATTTGACCTATAAAATGGCTTGTAATGTTCTTCAAAACTCATATTAACAATATCAAAAAGCAACTTATTCAACCTTTTGGTGTTGTCTTTTTCTTTCAAATCTTGCTTTAGATTTGATATTTAAATCAATTCATTGGATTAGTCTTGATCAAACTAATTCTGGAGTGAGTTGTTAGGATCTAAGAGTGACCATCATAGATTTTAAGTTCCCAATATTTCCCCAGTGATATTTATTACAGACCAAGCATCTTGGTTTTTGGTTAACACTTACCATTGACTTCCTTATTTGGCTTTCCCATTCAGGGTCTGCTTTAATGTTCGCAATTCCTCTTCTTTTCCATCCACTTCTACTTTCTACCCTGAGGTAAAATTTCTTGGTTCTTCTTTCTGCCACCTACTCATTGATGAGTCCTTCTCTGGTCTTAATTCTTCTGCCATTAAACTTCTTTCCACTCTCATTGTGGCTTCTATTTGTTTTGAAAATTCTCCCTATTCTGCGGTTGCTGTAACAGGAGTTCGAATTTCTTGTCTTAATTCTTCAAACCTCCGACAACGTTCCTTTTAATCCACAACTATGTTTGAAGCATACTTAGATAGCTCAGTATACTTTAATTCATATTCCGCTATAGTCATGTTTCCCTGCATGAACTGTAGGAACTCATCTTGTGTCATATCTCTGAATGATCGAGGATAGAATCTTTCGAAGAATGCTTTTCGAAATTCTTCCCAACATATTTCTTCTTGGTCTCCTCTCCTATTCTTCAGTAGCTTCCACCAATCTTCTGCCTATTTTTGTAGTAAGAATGTTGCAAGACTTACTTTTCTGTTTTCAGGGCATCTCATTACCCCGAAACATTTTTGTATTTGATTCATCCAAACTTCTGCATCTGCAGGGGCTTTTGTTCCTTCAAAGTTTGTGGCTCCCAATGACTTCAATCGTTCTATATCATATTTCTTCTCGGGATCAGGTTGTATATTTCCTAAACTTTCTTGGAGCCTTTGGGTGAATTTGTCCATTTGTTCTTCCTCCCTTGTCTTTTCTCTCAAATGGCTTGTGGCACTTTCACTTTTATTTCCTGAGGATTGTCCAGTTCTACGTTTTCCACTTCTCAGCATTTTGTCTACAACCATCCACATATAAATTAGACATGCATTATCAACATACTACTTTTATTTATAAACATAGTTTCTATTTACATTACTAGTTAACCAGTCTGCAGAGTTTCTTATTTACTCTCTATCCTGTAGATGTAGGTTTTCGAAATTAATACGCATCCGCTCATCTCTCCACACGCATCTCTCCTGAACATGGCCAATCTCTTTACAGAAAATACAAAACTCGTCCGTGTTGTTGGATTCATAGGCGGGCTGTTCCTCGAATTCTATCACTATACGTCGAGGAATATCTTTCTTAGCCGGGTTGTTGGATTCATAGGCGGGCTGGCCAATCTCCACACGCCCACTCCTGATCTACCATCAGTTCAGGTAATATGTTGTTACTTTCGGAGCTCGAACCTCACGCCATCTCCCGCTGGTATTCTCTTGAATTTCTCTCGTTCTTTTCTGAAAAACATAACAATTTTTACGGATATAGCCAGTCTTACCACACCCGTAACAGATTCGGGTCCCTTTCAGGCATAGACCACTATGATTCTTAACGCATTCTGGACATCCCATGTTATTTCAGGATCTCACTAAGTTTGTATTATTCAAAGTAATAGAGTGTTCGATATTGTTGTTCACACTATGCTCAGATATTTTTGGGATTTCCCCTGGGTTAGCGTCGCGGTCTTCCTTTCACGTCTAGGAGTCATTCCACCACTCGTTCTGCTTGCTCGGATTCATTTCCTACAATGGACATTATTCAGGTTACTATCTATTTCTTTATTCCTTTTTTGCAATTTCCTATGTCCACACCCTAGAAATAGAATATGATAGTATGCGGTCACCTTGTGTATGTGTGCATCATTCATCATCGCATAGACAAGAATAGAGGAATTATGGTATACATCACATGCATCCTATCGACGTTATCGTATACATCACATGCATCCTAGAAATAGGAATTATGGCATTTGCATTAGGAGATGACGTGTTGTTGTGTGTGTAGCATGATCGCATAACTTGTACGCAATATTATGAAGCGTTAGCTAAATCCCTTCTCAACCCGTTCACTGCATACTCATTGTAACTCTCGATTTCATCAACTCTTTACTCGAATCCGTCGAATAGGATTTATACTTAAACAAAACACCAACCAACTTATTTGTTTTTGCCATTGCAAAGGAATCAATTTTACTGTCGCATAGTAACTCAGTAGTCCCTGTGTTCGACCCTCGATTTACCAGAAAATCTAGTGAGATTTATATTTGGGTTTTATTACGAAAACTTGCATGTAACACTTGGAGCACATTTCGACAAGTAAAAATCGTAAGTTCATTCTTTTCAGACTCTTTCTTGACATTTTATGCTAAGGATCATCCACATAGGAACAAAACTTCTTTCCATGGATCATAAGTACGATTGGAACCAAACTTCGTCCAAATTTGGAATTATAGCAGACTTCGACATGTAGAAACCCAAGGTTCATCCTTTTCAAACCCTTTCTTAACCTTTTGTGTCTAACTTTGTCAACACTGGTACAAAACTCCTTTCCAGGGTTCATAAGTATCTTTTAAAAAGCACTTCTTCCAAATTTGGACTTAGAGCACATTTCGACAAGTAGAAACCCAAAGTTCTTTATTTTTAGAGTCTTTCAACCCTTTGTGCCAAAGTTCGTTTACATAGGTACAAAATTTCTTTCTAGGGTTCATAAGTACCTTTTGATCCAAACTTCGTCCAAATTTTGACTTGAAGCATATTTCGACAAGTACAAACCCAAAGTTCGTCGTTTTTGGACTCTTTCTTGACCTTTTGGTCCAAAGTTCATCCATACAGGTCAAACTCTTGTCCAGGGTTCATATGTAACTTTTAAACTGAGAGCACATTTCGACACAGAAAGCCAAAACGTGTCCTTTCCGTACTCTTTCTTGACCTTTTGTGTCAAAGTTTCTCCATACAGGTACAAAACTCCTCTCCAGGGTTCATAAGTATCTTTTGAACCAAACTTCGTCCAAATTGGACTTGGAGCACATTTCGATGTCTAGAAACCCAAAGTTCCTCCTTTTTGGACTCTTTCTTGATCTTTTGTATAGGTTTATCCACAATGGTAAAACTCCTCTCTAGTTCATAATTATATTTTGAACCAAACATCGTCCAAATTTTTTACTTGGAGCACATTTCAACAAGTAGAAACCCAAAGTTCGTCATTTTTGGACTCGTTCTTGACCTATTGGTCAAAAAATCATCCATGTGTACAAAACTATTGTCCAACGTTCATAAGTACCTTTTAAACAAACCTTTGACCAAATTTGGACTTAGAGCACATTTTGGCACGTAGAAACCCAAAGTTCGTCCTTTGGGGACTGTTTATACCTTTTGTGTCAAAGTTCATCCACACAAGTACAAAACTCCTCTCCAGGGGTCATAAGTATCTTTTGTACAAACATCGTCTAAATTTTGACTAAGAGCACATTTCGACAAGTAGAACCCCAAAGTTCGCCTTTTTAGTCTTTTTCTTTACCCTTTGTGCTAAAGATCATCCATATAAGTACAAAAAGATCATCCATATAAGTACAAAAGTTCTATCCAGGGTTCGCAAGTAACTTTTAAATCAAACTTTGACCAAATTTGGAATGAGAGCATATTTTGACACGTAGAAACTCAAAGTTTGTCCTTTTTCATAAGTAAACCCAAAGTTCGTCCTTTTTAGTCTAGACCCTTTGTGCTAACATTCATCCACATAGGTATAAAATTTCTTTCTACGATTCCTAAGTACCTTTTGAACCAAATTGCATCAAAATTTTGACTTAAAAGTAAATTTTGACAAATAGAAACAAAAAATTCGTCATTTTTGGACTCTTTCTTTACCTTTCCGTCCAAAGTTCATCCATATAGGTACAAACTCCTGTCCAGAGTTCATAAGTAACATTTAAACAACTTCGATCAAATTTGGACTAAAAACGCATTTCGACTCGTAAAAACTGAAAGTTCATTCCTTGCGAACTCTTTCTTGACCTTTTGTGTCAAAGTTCATCCACACAGGTACAAAACTCTTCTCTTGTTCATAAGTATCTTTTGAACCAAACTTCGTCCAAATTTAGACTTTGAGCACATTTCGACTAGTAGAAACCCAAAGTTCTTCATTTTCAGAATCTTTCTTGCCCTTTTGTGTTTATGTTCGTCCACGCAGGTACAAAACTCATTTCCAGGGTTCACAAGTATCTTTTGAACCGCACTTCGTCCAAATTTGGACTTGGAGCATATTTCGACAAGTAGAAAGCCAAAGTTCGTCATTTTCGGAATCTTTCTTGCCCTTTTGTGTTTATGTTCGTCCACGCAGGTACAAAACTCATTTCCAGGGTTCACAAGTATCTTTTGAACCGCACTTCGTCCAAATTTGGACTTGGAGCATATTTCGACAAGTAGAAAGCCAAAGTTCGTCATTTTCGGAATCTTTCTTGCCCTTTTGTGTCTATGTTCGTCCAAATAGGTACAAAATTCTTTTCTAGCGTTCATAAGTACCTTTCAAACTAAACTTCGTCCAAATTTTGAGTTGGAGCACATTTCAACATGTAGAAACCCAAAGTTCGTCATTTTGGGACTCTTTCTAGACCTTTTGGTCCGAAGTTCATTCATACATATGCTAAACTCCTGTTCATAAGTAACTTTTAAACCAAACTTCGACCAAATTTGGACTGAGAGCACACTTCGACACAGAGAAACCCAAAGTTCATCCTTTTTGGACTCTTTCTTGACCGTTTGTGTCAAAGTTCGTCCACACAGGTCAAGAACCCCTTTCCAGTTTTCATAAGTATCTTTTGGACCAAACTTCGTCCATGTTGGACTTGGAACACATTTCGACAAGTTCGTCCTTTTTGGACTCTTTCTTAACATTTTGTGCCAAGGTTTATCCACACAGGTACAAAACTCCTTTCTAAGGATCATAAGTACCTTTTGAACCAAAGTTTATCCAAATTTTGAATTATAGCAGACTTCGACATGTAGAAACCCAAAGTTCATCCTTTTCAGACTCTTTCTTTACCCATTGGGCAAAAGTTCGTCCACATAGGTAAAAAATTCATTTTAGGGTTCATAATTACCTTTTGAACCAAATTTCGTCTAAATTTTGACTTGGAGCACATTTCAACAATTAGAAACCCAAAGTTCGTCATTTTTGGACACTTTCTTGACCTTTTGGTCCAAAGTTCTATACAGGTACAAAACTATTGTCCAGCGTTCATCAGTAACTTTTAAACCAAACTTCGACAAAATTTGGACTAAGAGCACATTTTGACACGTAGAGACGCAAAGTTCGTCCTTTTCGGACTCTTTCTTGATCTTTTGTGACAAAGTTCGTCCACACATGTACAAAACTCCTCTCTAGGGTTCATAATTATCTTCTAACCAAACTTCATCCAAATTTAGACTTGGAGCACATTTCGAAAGTAGAAACCCAAAGTTCATTCTTTTCGTACTCTTTCTTGACATTTTGTGCCAAGGGTTGTCCACACAGCTACAAAACTCCTTTCCAAGTTTCATAAGTATCTTTTGAACCAAAGTTCATCCAAATTTGGAATTATAGCGGACTTCGACATGTAGAAACCCAAGGTTCATCCTTTTCAAACTCTTTCTTGACCTTTTGTGTCTAAGTTTATCCACACTGGTACAAAACTCCTCTCCAGGGTTCATAAGTATCTTTTAAGAAACTACTTCCAAATTGGGATTTGGAGGACATTTCGACAAGGAGAAACCCAAAGTTCATCCTTTTAGTCTCTTTCTTTACCCTTTGTGCCAAAGTTCGTCCACATAAGTAAAAAATTCATTTCTAGGGTTCATAAGTACCTTTTGAACCAAACTTCGCCCAAATTTTGACTTGAAGCACATTTCGACAAGTAGAAACCCAAAGTTCATTTTTAGAAACTTTAGACCTTTTGGTCCAAAGTTTATCCATACAGGTACAAAACTATTGTCCAGCGTTCACAGTAACTTTTAAATCGGCCTTCGACCAAATTTGGAGAAAGAGCACATTTCGACACGTAGAAACCCAAAGTTCGTTCTTTTCGGATTCTTTCTTTACCTTATGTGTCAAAGTTCGTCCACACATGTACAAACTCCTCTCTCCATAAGTATCTTTTGAACCAAACGTCATCAAAATTTAGACTTGGAGCACATTTCGAAATGTAGAAACCCAAAGTTCGTCCTTCTCGGACTCTTTCTTGACCTTTTGTGTCACAGTGGTACAAAACACCTCTCCATGTTTCATAAGTATCTTTTAGACCAAACTTCTACCAAATTTGGATTTGGAGGACATTTTGACAAGGAGAAACCCAAAGTTCGTCCTTTTTAGTCTCTTTTTTTATCCTTTTTGCCAACGTTCGTCTATATAGGTACAAAACTTGTTTCTAGAACAATAAGTACCTTTTGAACCAAACTTCGTCCAAATTTTGACTTGGAGCACATTTCAACAAGTAGAAACCCAAAGTTCGTCATTTTTGGACACTTTCTTGACCTTTTAGTCCAAACTTCATCCATACAGGTACAAAACTGTTGTCCAGCATTCATCAGTAACTTTTAAACAAAACTTCGACCAAATTTGAACTAAGAGCATATTTCGACACGTAGAACCAAAGTTCGTCCTTTTCGAACTCTTTCTTGACCTTTTGTGTCAAAGTTTGTCCACACATGTACAAAACTCCTCTCCAAGGTTTATAAGTATCTTTTGAACCAAACTTCATCCAAATTTAGACTTGGAGCACATTTCGACAAGTAGAAACCCAAAGTTCGTCATTTAGTATTTTTTTTTTTCTTGCATTTTGTGCTAAGGATCATCGACACAGGTACAAAACTCCTTTTCAGGGATCATAAGTACCTTTTGAACCAAAGTTCGTCCAAATTTGGAAATATAGTGGACTTCGACATGTAGAAACCCAAAGTTCATCCTTTCCGAACTTTTTCTTGACTTTTTGTGTCTAAGTTCGTCCACACTGGTACAAAACTCCTTTCCAAGGTATAAGTATCTTTTAAACCAAAATTCTTCCAATTTTGGATTTGGAGGACATTTCGACAAGGAGAAACCAAAAGTTCGTCCTTTTTAGTCTCTTTCTTTACCCTTTGTGCTAAAGTTCGTCCACATTGGTACAAAATTCGTTTCTAGAGTTCATAAGTACATTTTGAACCAATCTTCGTCCAAATTTTGGCTTGAAGCACATTTTGTCCAAGACAATGTCCAGCACATAAGTAACTTTTAAACCAAACTTCGACCAAATTTGGACTTAGAACACATTTCGACACGTAGAAACAAAAAGTTTGTCCTTTGGGAACTCTTTTTGACCTTTTGTGTCAAAGTTCATCCACACATACAAAACTCCTCTCCAGGGATCTTAAGTATCTTTTGTACCAAACTTCATCCAACTTTGAACTTGGAGCACATTTTGACAAGTAGAAACCCAAACTTTGTCCTTTTTAGTTTTTCTTTACCCTTTGTGCCAAAGTTCGTCCGCATAGGTACAAAATTTCTTTCTAGGGTTCATAAGTACCTTTTAAACCAAACTTCCTCCAAATTTTGACATGGAGCACATTTCAATAAGTAGAAGACAAAAGTTCGTCATTTTTGGATACTTTCTTGACCTTTTGGTCCAAAGTTCATCCATACATGTACAAAATTATTGTCCAGCATTCATAAGTAACTTTTAAACCAAACTTCGACTAAATTTGGACTGCGAGCACATTTCGACATGTAGAAATACAAAGTTTGTCCTTTTCGGACTCTTTATTGGCCTTTTGTGTCAAAGTTCGTCCATACAGATACAAAACTCCTATCTAGGGTTCATTTATCTTTTGAACCAAACTTCGTTCAAATTTGGACTTGAAGCACGTTTCGACCAGTAAAAGCCCAAAGTTAGTCCTTTGCAAACTCTTTCTTGACCTTTTGTGACAAGTTTCATCCACACTAATAAAAGCTCCTCTTTAGAGTTCATTAGTATCTTTTGAACAAAACTTCGTCCAAATTTCGACTTGGAGCACATTTCGACAAGTACAAACCTAAAGTTCGTCTTTTCGGACCCTATCTTGACATTTTAAGCCAAGGTTCATCCACACAGGTACAAAACTCCTTTGTTCATAAGTACTTTTTGAACAAAAGTTCATCTAAATTTGGAATTATAACTTAATTCGATATGTAGAAACCAAAAGTTTGTACTTTTCAGACTCTTTCTTGACCTTTTGTGTCTAAATTCATCCAGATTACAACAAAACTCCTCTCCAGGGTTCATAAGTATCTTTTAAACCAAACTTCTTCCAAATCTAGATTTGCTAGACATTGCGACAAGAAGAAACCCAAAGTTCATCCTTTTTAGTCTCTTAACCCTTTTTGCCAAAGTTCGTCCACATAGGTACATTTTGAACTAAACTTCGTTCAAACTTTGACTTGGAGCACATTTCAACAAGTAGAAACCCAAAGTTCGTCATTTTTGGACACTAGACCTTTTGGTCCAAATTTTATCTATACAGGTACAAAACTGTTGTCCAGTGTTCATTAGTAACTTTTAAACCAAACTTCGACCAAATTTGGACTAAGAGCAAATTTCAACATGTAGAAACCCAAATTTCGTCCATTTTGGACTCTTTCTTAACCTTTTGTGTAAAAGTTCGTCCACACATGTACAAAACTGCTCTCCAGGGTTTATAAGTATCTTTTGACCCAATCTTCATCGATAGACTTGGAGCATATTTCGACAAGTAGAAACCGAAAGTTCATCATTTTCGGACTCTTTCTTGACATTTTGTGCTAAGGATCATCCATAAAGGAACAAAACATCTTTCCAGGTTCATAAGTACCTTTGAACAAAAGTTCGTCCAAATTTGAAATTATAGCAGACTTCGACATGTAGAAACCCAAAGTTCGTCCTCAACAGACTCTTTCTTGACCTTTTTGTGTCTAAGTTCGTCCACACTGTCACAAAACTCCTTTCTAGGGTTCATAAGTATCTTTTAAACCAAATTTCTTCCAAATTTATATTTGGAGGACATGTCGACAAGGAGAAACCCAAAGTTCGTCCTTTTTAGTCTTTTTCTTTACCCTTTGTGCCAAAGTTCATCCACATAGGTACAAAATTCATTTTGAGGGTTCATAAGTACCTTTTGAACAAAACTACATCCAAATTTTGACTTTGAGCACATTTCGACAAGTAGAAACTCAAATTTCGTCATTTTTGGACACTTTCTTGACCTTTTGGTCCAAAGTTGATCCATACAGGTGCAAAATTATTGTCCTGCGTTCATCAGTAACTTTTAAACCAAACTTTGACTTGAGCACATTTCGACTTGTAGAAACCCAAAGTTCGTCATTTTTGGACTCCTCCCTAACCTTGCTCCAAAGTTCATCCATATAGGTACAAAACTCCTGTCCAGGGTTCATATGTAACTTTTAAATTGAAATTTAACCAAATTTGGACTTGAAGCACATTTCGACGTGTAGAAACCCAAAGTTCGTCATTTTCGGAGTCTTTCTTGACCTTTTGTGTCAAACTTCATCCACAACTGTACAAAACTTTTCTCCATTGTTCAGAAGTGTCTTTTGAACATAACTTCATCTAAATTTGGACTCATGTGCCAAGGTTCAACCAAACAGGTACAAAACTCCTTTTCAGGGTTCATAAGTCCATTTTGAACCAAAGTTCGTCCAAATTTAGAATTATAGCAAACTTCGACATGTAGAACCACAAAGTTTGTCATTTTCGAACTCTTTCTTGACCTTTTGTGTCTAACTTTGTCCACACTGGTAAAAAAAACTCGTCTCCAGGGTTCATAAGTATCTTTTGATCCAAACTTCTTCCAAATTTGGACTAGGAGCGCATTTCGACACGTAAAAACCCAAAGTTCGTCCTTTTCGGACTCTTTCTTGACTTTTCGTGTCAAAGTTTGTCCAGACATCTTCAAACTTCTGTCCAAGGTTCATAAGTATCTTTTGAACGATACTTCATCCAAATTTAGACTTAGAGCACATTTCAACAAGTAGAAACCCAAACTTTGTCCTTTTCTTTCTTTACATTTTGTGCTAAGGATCATCCACACTGGTACAAAACTCCTCTCCAGGGTTCATAAGTATCTTTTAAAACAAACTTCTTCCAAATTTGGATTTGGAGGACATTTTGACAAGGTTCCCTTCTTGATCTTTTGCGTTTAAGTTTATCCACAATGGTACAAAACTCCTCTTTAGTTCATAATTATCTTTTGAACCAAACTTCGTCTAATTTTATACTTAGAGAACATTTCAACAAAGTAGAAACCCAAAGTTTGTCCATACAGGTATAAAACTATTGTCCAGCGTTCATAAGTAACTTTTAAACCAAACATCGACCCAATTTGGACTAAGAGCACATTTCGACACGTAGAAACCCAAATTTCGTCCTTTTCGGACTCTTTCTTGAGCTTTTGTGTCAAAGATCGTCCACACATGTTTGAAACTCCTCTCTAGGGTTCATATGTACCTTTTGAACCAAACTTCATCCAAATTTGGACTTAGAGCATATTTAGACAAGTAGAAACCCAAAGTTTTTCCTTTTTGGACTCTTTCTTTACATTTTGTGCTAAGAATCATCCACATAGGTACGAAACTTCTTTCTAGGGTTCATAAGTACCTTTTGAACAAAAGTTCGTCCAGATTTGGAATTATTGCAGACTTTAAATTGTAGAAACGCAAAGTTCGTCGTTTACAGACACTTTCTTGACCTTTTGTGTCTAACTTCATCCACACTGGTACAAAACTCCTCTCCAGGGTTCATAAATATTTTTAAACCAAACTTCATCCAAATTTGGAGAACATTTCGACAAGGAAAAACCCAAAGTTCGTCATTTTTAGTCTCTTTCTTTACCCTTTGTGCGAAAATTCATCCTTATAGATACAAAATTCGTTTCAAGGGTTCATAAGTTTACATTTTGAACCAAACTTCGTCCAAATTTTGAATTGAAGCACATTTCGACAAGTAGAAACCCAAAGTTCGTCATTTTTGGACAATTTATCGACCTTTTGGTCCAAAGTTTATCCATACAGGTACAAACTATAGTCCAGTATTCATCAGTAACTTTTAAACCAAACTTTGACCAAATTTGGACTATGAGCACATTTAGACATGTAGAAAACCAAAGTTCGTCCTTTTCGGACTCTTTCTTAACCTTTTGTGTCAAAGTTTGGTCACACATGTACAAAACTCCTCTCCAAGGTACATAAGTATCTTTTGAACCAAACTTCATCCAAATTTAGACTTCGACATGTAGAGTTCGTCCTTTATGGACTCTTTAAACCTTTGTGTCTAAGTTCGTCCACACTAGTACAAAACTCCTCTCCACAGTTCATAAGTATCTTTTAAACCAAACTTCCTCCAAATTTGGATTTAGAGGACATTTCGACAAGGAGAAACCCATCATGATCTTTTGTGTCTAAGTTTATCCACAATGGTACAGAACTCCTCTCTAGTTCATAATTATCGTTTGAACCAAACTTCGTCCAAATTTTGACATGGAGAACATTTCAACAAGTAAAAACCCAAAGTTCGTCATTTTTAGACACTTTCCTGACTTTTTGGTCCAAAGTTTGTCCATACAGGTACAAAACTATGGTCCAGTATTCATCAGTAACTTTTAAACCAAACTTTGACCAAATTTGGACTAAGAGCACATTTCGACACGTAGAAACCCAAAGTTAATCCTTTTCGGACTCTTTCTTGACCTTTTGTGTCAAAGATGAACACATGTTCAAAACTCCTCTCAAGGTTCATAAGTATTTTTTGAATCAAACATCATTTAAATTTAGACTTGACAAGTAAAAATCCAAAGTTCATCCTTTTTGGACTATTTCTTGACATTTTCTGCTAAGATCCACACAGGTACAAAACTTCTTTCCAAGGATCATAAGTACCTTTTTCAACCAAAGTTCGTCCAAATTTTGAATTATAGGAGACTTCGACATGTAGAAACCTAAAGTTCGTTCTTTTCGAACTCTTTATTGACCTTTTGTGTCTATGTTCATCCACAACTCCTTTGAAACCCAAAGTTCTTCCAAATTGTACTTGGAGCACATTTTGATAACTAGAAACCCAAAGTTCATTGTTTTTAGTGTCTTTCTTTACCCTTTGTGCCAAAGTTCGTCGACATAGGTACGAAATTTCTTTCTAGGGTTCATAAGTACCTTTAGAACCAAACTTTGTCTAAAGTTTGACTTGAAGCACATTTTGACAAGTAGAAACCCAAAGTTCGTGATTTTTGGACTCTTTATTGACCTTATAGTCCAAAGTTCATCCATACAGGTGCAAAACTCCTGTCCACGGTTCATATGTAACTTTTAAATTGAAATTCAACCAAATTTGGACTGAGAGCACATTTCGACATGAAGAAACATAAACTTTGTCCTTTTAAGACTCTTTCTTGACCTTTTGTGTGAAAGTTTCTCCACACAAGTACAAAACTCCTCTCCATAGTTCATAAATATCTTTTGAATCAAATTTCTTCCAAATTTGGACTAGAAACCCAAAACTCCTTCCATCGTTCATAAGTAACTTTTAAACCAAACATCAGCCAAATTTGGACTTGGAGCACATTTCGACAAGTAGATACCCATAGTTCGTCCTTTTTAGTCTCTTTCTTTACTCTTTGTGCCAAAGTTCATCCACATAGATACAAAATTTCTTTCCAGGGTTCATAACTACCTTTTGAACCAAAGTTCGTCCGAATTTTTAATTATAGCAGACTTCGACATGTACAAATCCAAAGTTCATCCTTTTCGGACTCTTTCTCGACCTTTTGTGCCTAAGTTCGTCCACTCTCATACAAAACTCCTTTCCAGGGTTCATAAGTGTCTTTTGAACTAAACTTGTTCCAAAATTGGACTTGGAGCACATTTCAACAAGTAGAAACCCAAAGTTCGTCCTTTTCAGTCTCTTTCTAAAACCCTTTATGCCATAGTTCATCCACATAGGTTCAAAATTCCTTTCTAGGGTTCATTAGTACCGTTTGAACGTTACTTTGTCCAAATTTTGACTTCGAGCACATTTTGAAAAGTAGAAACCTGAAGTTCGTCATTTTTGGATTCTTTCTTGACATTTTGGTCCCAAATTCATCAATATAGGTATTAAACTTATGTCCAGAGTTCATAAGTAACTTTTAAACCAAACTTCGACCAAATTTGGACAGAGAGCACATTTTGATATGTAGAAACCCAAAGTTCGTCCTTTCCGGACTCTTTCTCGACCTTTTGTGTCAAAGTTCACTACAAAGGTACAAAAACCCTCTCTAGAATTCATAAGTATCTTTTGAACCAAACTTCTTCCAAATTTGGACTTGAATCACATTTCAGCAAGTAGAGACCCAAAGTTCGTCCTTTTCAGACTCTTTCTTTACCCTTTGTGCCAAAGTTCGTCCACGTAGGTACAAAATTGTCTTTCCAGAGTTCTTACCTTTTGAACCAAACTTCGTCTAAATTCTTAGTCATAGCAGACTTCCACTTGTAGAAATCCAAAATCTGTCCTTTTCGGACTCTTTCTTGACCTTTTGTGCCTAAGTTCGCCTATACTGGTACAAAACTACTTTCTAGGGTTCATAAGTGTCTTTTGAACAAATCTTCTTCCAAATCTGGACTTCGAGCACATTTCGCCAAGTACAAACTTAAAGTTTGTTATTTTTGGACTCTTTCTTCACCTTTCCGTCCAAAGTTCATCCATAGAAGTACAAAACTCTTATCCAAGATTCATAAATAGCTTTTAAACCAAACTACGATCAAATTTTGACTGAAAGCACATTTCGACAAGTAGAAACCCAAAGTTCGTCCTTTTCAGACTCTTTCTTGACATTTTATGCCAAGGTTCATTCTTTCTACTCTTTCTTTACCCTTTGTGCAAAAGTTCATCCACATAGGTACAAAATTGCTTTGAAGAGTTCATAAGGACCTTTTGAACAAAAGTTCTTCCAAATTTTTAATTATAGCAGACTTCTTGACCTTTTGTATCTAAATTCGTCCACACTCGTACAAAGCTCCTTTCCAGGGTTCATAAGTATCTTTTGAACCAAACTTCTTCCAAATTTGGACTGGGAGAATATTTTGACAAGTAGGAACCCAAAGTTCGTCCTTTTCAGTCTCTTTCTTTACCCTTTCTGCCAAAGTTCGTCCACATAGGTACAAAATTCCTTTCTAGGGTTCATAAGTACCCCTTCGAACTATACTTTTTCCAAATTTTGACTTGGGGAACATTTCGGACTCTTTCTTGACCTTTTATGCCTAAGTTCGTCCATAATGGTACAAAACTACTATTCGGGATTCATAAGTCCCTTTTGAACAAAACTTCGTCAAAATTTTTAGTCATAGCCGACTTCCAGTTCTAGAAATCCAAAGTTCGTTCTATTCGGACTCTTTCTCGACCTTTTGTGCCTAAGTTCATCCACAATAGTACAAAACTACTTTCCAAGGTCCATAAGTACCTTTTGAACCAAACTTCGTCTAAATTTTTAGTCATAGACTTCAACTTTTAAAAATCCAAAATTTGTCCTTTTCGGACTCTTTCTCGACCTTTTGTGCCTAAGTTCCTTCACAATGGTAGAAAACTACTTTCCAGGGTTCATAAGTACCTTTTGAACCAAACTTCGTCCANAAAACTACTTTCCAGGGTTCATAAGTACCTTTTGAACCAAACTTCGTCCAAATTTTTAGTCATAGTAGACTTCCACATGTAGAAATCCAAAGTTCGTCCTTTTCGGATTCTTTCTCGACCTTTCGTGCCTAATTTCATCCACAATGGTACAAAACTACTTTCCAAGGTTCATAAGTACCTTTTCAACCAAACTCCGTCCAAATTTTTAGTCATTGCAAACTTCCATTTGTAGAAATCCAAAGTTCGTCCTTTTCGGACTCTTTCTCGACCTTTTGTGCCTAAGTTCATCCACAATAGTACAAAAAAACTTTCCAGGGTTCATAAGTACATTTTGAACCAAACATCATCCAAATTTTTAGTCATAGCAGACTTCAACTTATAGAAACCCAAAGTTCATCCTTTCCGAACTCTTTGTCGACCTTTTGTGTCAAAGTTCAACTACAAAGGTACAAAAACTCTTCTCCATAGTTTATAAGTTTCTTTTGAACCAAACTTCTTCCAAATTTGGACTTGAAGCACATTTCGACAAGCAGAAACCCAAAGTTCATCCTTTTCAGACTCTTTCTTGACATTTTGCGCAAACATTCATCCTTTCTAGTCTCTTTCTTTACCCTTTGTGCCAAAATTCGTCCACGTAGGTACAAAATATTCCAGGGTTTATAAGTACCTTTTGAACCAAACTTCGTCCAAAGTTTTAGTCATAGTCGACTTCAACTTGTAGAAATCAAAAGTTCATTCTTTTCGGACTCTTTCTCGACCTTTTGTGCCTAAGTTCTTCCGCAATGGTACAAAACTAATTTCCAGTGTTCATAAGTACTTTTGAACCAAACTTTGTCCAAATTTTTAGTCATAGCAGACTTCCACTTGTAGAAATCCAAAGTTCGTCCTTTTCGAATTCTTTCTCAAACTTTTGTACCTATGTTCGTCCAAACTGGTATAAAACCACTTTCCAGTGTTCATAAGTGTCTTTTGAACTAACTTCGTCCAAATGTGGACTTGGAGCACATTTCGACAAGTAGAAACCCAATGTTCATCTTTTCAAACTCTTTCTTGACATTTTGTGCAAACGTTCATCCTTTCTAGTTTCTTTCTTTACCCTTTGTGCCAAAGTTCGTCCACGTAGGTACAAAATATTCCAGGGTACATAAATACCTTTTGAACCAAACTTCGTTCAAAGTTTTAGTCATTGTAGACTTCAACTTGTAGAAATAAAAAATTCCTCCTTTTCGGACTCTTTCTCGACCTCATGTGCCTAGGTTCTTCCACAATAGTACAAATCTACTTCCCAGGGTTCATAAGTACCTTTTGAACCAAACTTCGTCCAAATTTTTAGTCATAGCAAACTTCCACTTGTAAAAATCCAAAGTTCGTTATTTTCGGACTCTTTCATGACCTTTTGTGCCTAACTTCGTTCACAATTGTACAAAACTACTTTCCAGGGTTCATATACTTTTGAACCAAACTTCATCCAAATTTTTAGTCATAGCAGACTTCCATTTATAGAAATCCAAAGTTCGTCTTTTTCGGACTCTTTCTCGACCTTTTGTGGCTAAGTTCATCCTCAATGGTACAAAACTACTTTTCAGGGTTCATAAGTACATTTTGAGCCAAACTTCGTACAAATTTTTAGTCATAATGGTACAAAACTACTTTCCAGTGTTCATAAGTACTTTCCAGTGCTTTTTTCTCTTCGGATCTAGGTCCTGTCTAACTTCAGGACCTTCGCTAGTAGGGTCAACATCCCTCTCCTTAGTCTGCTTGCTCCGCTTGCCACTTCTCCTCAGCACTTTTGCCTAATTATTAAGTACAAATATTAGGAACTTATCTATGGGAGATCTAATGCATGAACTCTCTCTTTCACCCACATTCCTATGTTTTAATACTAAGCTAGCCCAAACCTTTCCCAAGTTTACGTATACCTTTACTCTCATATCAAGCTGTCACACCTAGCCCCAGACTACCCTCTTAGCCTAAAGAAAGGCATGACTACAGCAGTTATCAACCCTTTGGCTGACACTTATTGTCTAATAACTCTTGCAGAATAACTCTGATACCAAAATATAACTTATATACAACGGATGTCTTTAGGCCAAAAATTTATTAATTTAGAAACATAGCATATTTAGAGTCATTACAACACTAGATTTACAAGTCCCAAAACCCAAAAACCTATATAGAACAATAGTAACATGTGTACAATATTAATAGAAACCACCTAAACAAACGATTTACAAATCTCTTTATCCTTTAGTGGTAGAGCAGATGCAAAGCTATCTTTAGACGATTTGACCGCTACCTGGGGGGGAGGGAGGGAAGAAAACATTTGAATACGGGGTGAGCTTGCACCCAGTGAGTGACTTAATAAAGAGTTTAACTAAAATATAAGCTTCTACAGTACTTGTACTGCAGTATAAACATTTTCCAAGCATGAAACATATAAAGCTATTTTAATCAAAAAACAGTAAAACTATTTCTCAGTCGAGAACAACCCCATGGTTGGTAAAAACAATCCCAACACCAATTGCTAGTCAAGAGTTACCCTTTTGCTCAATCTTTGACTCTAACTTTACCTATGTGCACGTGGCCATACTAAGTACCGTCATACCTTAGGTACTTCTGTATATACCTTCTCAAACGTCCTTTAGTATCTGGTTGGTTTGGTACCTTCTCAAACGTCCTTCAGTACCAATAGATACCTTCTCAAAGTCCTTCGGTATCTAGTTGGGCGGATATCTTCTCAAACGTCCTTCGGTATCGCATTTTAAGTAAAACTAGTCATAATGACTTTCTCTCTTTAAAGCATGTAAAGTATAACACATATAAAAACATGGCTTTAAAGGTACAAATGCATGCTGAGTATATTTAACACATATAAATCGCTTTTCAATAATTTCTCACACATGCATGCATTTAACAACATAACTCATGGTTTTATTGGAAATTACTTTGTAAAACTAGCTGGCATGAGAATAATCTTCTTTAAAACATGTTTTCTAAACATGTTGTAATCAAACATTTTAAGCAAATGTTTTAGTCAAAACTTTTTAGGCACTCACCTTGATTGCTTAGGAGCTTTTCACTCTAGTAGCTCCCTTTTCTACCTCGGGCTCCCTTTTCTCTCCTAGAATCCAGATTCAATTTACAGCTTAGATTACTCATAGTTCTAAATCTTATTTTGAGATACTTCCTTCTACTAACATATTCTAAAATGTCTCAGGAAGCTTACCCTAAAATTTGAACTTAGAACCTCTCGTGGTTTGGCTGGAATCATAGAATCTGCAAGACTTGCTCAAGCTTATCTGACAGCCTGACCCTTCTATCTTCTTCTCAGTTTCCAGCCCGATCCCTTCGAGCTTTTCCTCAGGCAGCCCTACTCTAAAAACTAGACTCTTAGAGCTTTTAGGTGGCTTTGAAATCACTCTAAACGCATGAGTAAATTGGGAGAACTTCTCGTCCCAAGTTGATGCTGCTTTCCAGACTTCACTGTCCAATGCGTCCTTTTTGAAATACTATGACCAACGCATGGATTTTGGTTCCAACGCAAGTTTTGCTCAAATTTCCCACTCTTTTTTGGTATTTTTGAATTGTGATCTAAAATTAAGTCTCTTGGCTCTATTTATAAGCGTCCAAACCTTCCCTAGAGTTGACACCACCTACTTGGTTGCATGGCCAAGTGTTTCTCCCACACACTACCAACACATCATTTTGATCAGCGCAACCTAAGTGTCTTCCTCCTGTGTAGCCAATGCATGAGCTTCCAATCTGATGCCACCATGAATTCTTAAGGCTTAAGGCTTTCCTCCCAAGAAGACACATGGTTTGATGACGTTTCCTAGGTGATCTCATCCTTTGTATGCGTCCAACTCTTGGATGTTTCAACGCATAGTCCATACTCAATGCCTAGCCTATCATCAATGCATAGGAAGCCAATTCACTACCATTACAATTCAACTTAGCCATCGCAATCCAATTTAGCCATCGCAACGAGCTAACCATTACCAACATATAGGGTGACCGTCCATCCTCGACGCATGGCTCACTAGGCAACATCGCACGGCTTGTTTGGCATGTTCACATGGTGCTGGCCACTGACGCATGGGCAGGCTACACAGGCTAGCCGCTTGACACATGGGCGCTGATTCGATGCATGGGTGTGTGGCATATGCTGGCCATCGCTCGCTCGCTCGGCCGCATGGTCGAGGCTGCTCGGTGCATGGACAAGGTGTCTGGCCGAGGCTGCTTAATGCATGGTATGGGCGCTAGCCGAGGTTGCTCGACGCATAGGCTG
>NC_052359.1:25326277-25333279 GCF_009727055.1 Benincasa hispida | reverse complement strand
GACTCTTTATCGACTTTTTGTGCTAGTTGTCCACAATGAAGAAAACTACATTTCACAGGTTCATAAGTACGTATTTTGAAACCAAACTATCGTCCAAATTTTTAGGTCAGTAGTCAGACTTACTTGAGAAAATCACAAGTTCGTTCTTTTGGACTACTTTTTCGAACGACCTTTTGTGGCCTTCGTTTCTCCATAAATGGTACAAAACTACTTTCCAGGGTTCGTAGTAACTACCTTTTTGAACCACAAATTCGAGTTCAAAAATTTTAAGTCCATAGCAGAATTTCTCCACTTGTAGAAATCCAAAGTTCGTCTTTTTCAGACCCTTATCCTCGACATTTGTGCTAGTAGTCATCACACTGTGATCACAAAACTGGACTATTCCAGGTTGTTCATAATACCTTTTGAACAAACTTCGATCCAAATTTTTATCATAGGCCAGACTTCTCCACTTGTACAGAAATCAAAGTTCGTCTTTTTCGGACTTATCTCGAAACTTTCGTGCCTAGTGCTCACAATGGTACAAACTACTTTCCAGGTTATGTAAGTACTATTTGAACTAACACGTTCGTCAAATTTTTAGTACATAGCAAACTTCATTGTATAGAATTCAAAGTTCATCAATTTCGGACTCTTTCTCGACGTTTTTGTGTTAAGTTCATCCAAAGAGCTGGTACAAAAATACTTTCCAGGGTCATAAGTACTGTTGAACCAAACTTCGTACCAAATGTTTAGTCATATGCAGACTTCCCCTTGTATGAAATTCAAAGTTCTCTGTCTTTGCTGGACTCTTTCTCGACGTTTTGTGTCTAAGTTCGTCCAGAAATGTACAAAACTACTTTCCAGGTGTTATAGTCTTGATAACAAATATCTTGTCCAAATTTTTCAGTCATAGCGACTTTCTACTTGATAGAAATCCAAAGTACGTCCATTTCGGGACCACTATCTCGACCTTGTAATTTCCTTAAGTTCATTCCACAATTGAGTACAAAACTACTTTCCAAGGTTCATACAATTACCTTTTTTTTGAACCCAAAATTTGTTCCAAAGAAAGGCCATTGCAGCTTCCACTATGGTTAGAAATCAAACAGTTTCCTTTCGGAGGCCTATCTCACCTTTTTGTGCTAAGTTCATCCACACGTTATTGTTACAACTATATTTTCCAGGGGTTCATTAGTACTTTTTTGATCAGAAACTTCTGACAAAACTTTTTTATGTCATAGCAGGACTTCCATCATTGTAGAAATCCAAAGCTAGTTCATTCCTTTTCAGACTCTTTCTGACCTTTTGTGCTCTAAGATCGTCCACAATTGAATGGAAAATACTTCCACGGGTTCTAAAGTACGTTTGATACCCAAACTTCGGTTCCAATTTTTAAGTATTAGTAGACTTCATTTAGTAGAAATTAATCAAGGTTCGTTCTTTGGGACTCTTTCTCGACGTCTTTGTGCCTATGTCTCTTCTCATAATGGTACAAAACATATCTTTCCAGGGTTCGTTAAAGTACCTTTTGAACCAAACTTCGTCAAATAATTTTAGTCATAGCAGAAATTCCACTTGTAGAAATCCCAAGTTCGTTCCCTTTTCAGGACCCTTTCTCGACCTTTTGTTGCCTAGAGTTCTGTCCACAATGGTACAAAACGGATACTTTTCCAAGGTTTATTAAGTACCTTTTGAACCAAACTCGTCCAAATTTTAGTTCAATAGCAGACTTCCACTTGTGCAGAAATCAAAAATTATCCGTCAGCTTTTTGGGACTCACTCTACTCGAACTTTGTGCCTAAGTCATGTCCACACAATGGTACCAAAACTTACTTTTCCAGGATTTCGTAAGTACCTTTTGACTTAAACTTTGTCCAAATTTTTAGGTCATAGCAAAACTTTTCCACTTGGTAGAAATTTGCACCCAGAAAGTTCCACTCATTCGACTCCTTTTCTCGACGTATTTGGTGTCTAAGTTCATCCAAATTGGTCACAAATACTACGCTTTCCGAGAGTCTAAGTACTTGTTAACAAAACTTCACGTTTCAAATGTTTTAGTCATAGAGACTTCTACTTTGTAGAAATCCAAGTACAGTCACTTTTTGGACACTATCTCGACCTTTTATTCCTAAGTTCGTTCACCAATTGGTACAAACTACTTTCAAGGTTTCATAAGTACCTTTTTTGAACAAAATTTGTCCAAAGAAAGCACATTAGCAGACATTCCACTTGTAGAAATCAAAAGTTCGTCTCTTTCGGAGGCTATCCTCGGACTTTTGTGCTAAGTTCATCCTACAATCGTACAAAACTATTTTCAGGGTTCGTTAGTACTTTTTTGATCAAACTTCGTCGAACTTTTTAGTCATAGCAGACTTCACTTGTAGAAATCCAAGTTCATCCTTTCAGACTCTTTCTCGACCTTTTGTGCCTAAGTTCGTCACTATGGAGAAAACTATTTCACGGTTTCATAGTAGTTTGAACAAATTCGCCAATTTTTTAGTTCTGTTAGATTATCTATTGTAGGAAATTAAAAGTTCGTCCTTTTTGGACTCTTTAGTCGACGTTTGTGCCTATGTTCATTCATCCATAATGGTACAAAACTACTTTCCAGGGTTCGTAAGTACCTTTTGAACCAAACTTCGTCAAAAATTTTAGTCATAGCAGATTTCCACTTGTAGAAATCCAAAGTTCGTCCTTTTCAGACCCTTTCTCGACCTTTTGTGCCTAAGTTCGTCCACAATGGTACAAAACTATTTTCCAAGGTTCATAAGTACCTTTTGAACCAAATTTCGTCCAAATTTTTAGTCATAGCAGACTTCCACTTGCAGAAATCAAAAGTTCGTGCTTTTTGGACTCTATCTCGAACTTTTGTGCCTAAGTTCGTCCACAATGGTACAAAACTACTTTCCAGGGTTCGTAAGTACCTTTTGAACTAAACTTCGTCCAAATTTTTAGTCATAGCAAACTTCCACTTGTAGAAATTCAAAGTTCGTCCTTTTCGGACTCTTTCTCGACGTTTTGTGTCTAAGTTCATCCAAAATGGTACAAAACTACTTTCCAGGGGTCATAAGTACTTGTTGAACTAAACTTCGTCCAAATTTTTAGTCATAGCAGACTTCTACTTGTAGAAATCCAAAGTTCGTCATTTTCGGACACTATCTCGACCTTTTATGCCTAAGTTTGTCCACAATGGTACAAAACTACTTTCAAGGCTTCATAAGTACCTTTTTTGAATCAAAATTTGACCAAACAAAGCCATAGCAGACTTCCACTTGTAGAAATCAAAAGTTCTTCCTTTTTGGAGTCTATCTCGACCTTTTGTGCCTAAGTTCATCCACAATCATACAAAACTATTTTCCAGGGCTCGTTAGTACCATTTGATCAAAACTTCATCAAACTTTTTAGTCATAGCAGACTTCCACTTGTAGAAATCCAAAGTTCGTTCTTTTCAGACTCTTTCTCTACCTTTTTGTGCCTAAGTTTGTCTACAACGGAAGAAAACTACTTTCGAGGGTTCATAAGTACGTTTTGAACCAAACTTCGTCCAAATTTTTAGTCATAGTAGACTTCATCTTGTAGAAATCAAAAGTTCATCCTTTTTGGACTCTTTCTCGACGTTTTGTGCCTAAGTTCGTACACAATGGTACAAAACTACTTTCCAGGGTTCGTAAGTACCTTTTGAACCAAACTTCGTCCAAATTTTTAGTCATAGCAGAATTCCACTTGTAGAAATCCAAAGTTCGTCCTTTTCGAACTTTTTCTCGACGTTTTGTGTCTAAGTTCGTCCAAAATGGTACAAAACTACTTTCCAAGGGCCATAAGTACTTGTTGAACCAAACTTCGTCCAAATTTTTAGTCATAGTAGACTTCTATTTGTAGAAATCCAAAGTTTGTCATTTTCGGACACTATCTCGACCTTTTATGCCTAAGTTCGTCCACAATGGTACAAAACTACTTTCCAGGGTTCATAAGTACCTTTTTCAACCAAAATTTGTCCAAACAAAGCCATAGTAGTTCCACTTGTAGAAATCAAAAGTTCGTCCTTTTCGGAGTCTATCTCAACCTTTTGTGCCTAAGTTCATCCACAATCATACAAAACTACTCTTCAGGGTTCATAAGTATGTTTTAAACCAAACTTCGTCCAAATTTTTAGCCATATCCACTTGTAGAAATCCAAAGTTCGTCCTTTTCGGACTCTTTCTCGACCTTTTGTGCNCTCTTTCTCGACCTTTTGTGCATAAGTTCATCCACAATGGTACAAAACTACTTTCCAGGGTTCATAAGTACGTTTTGAACCAAACCAAACTTCGTCCAAATTTTTAGTCATAGGAGAATTCCACTTGTAGAAATCAAAAGTTCGTCCTTTTCGGACTCTTTCTCGACCTTTTGTGCCTATGTTCATCCACAATGGTACAAAACTACTTTCCAGGGTTCATAAGTACGTTTTGAACCAAACCAAACTTCGTCCAAATTTTTAGTCATAGTAGAATTCCACTTGTAGAAATCCAAAGTTCGTCCTTTTCGGACTCTTTCTCGACCTTTTGTGCCTAAGTTTATCCACAATGGTAGAAAACTACTTTCCACGGATCATGAGTGTCGTTTTAACCAAAGTTCGTCCAAATTTTAGACTTGGTGCACATTTCGAAAAGTAGAAACCCAAAGTTCATCCTTTTCAGTTACTTTCTTTACCCTTTGTGCCAAAGTTAGTCCACATAGGTACAAAAATCCTTTCTAGGGTTCATAAGTACCTATTGAACAAAACTTTGTTCAAATTTTGACTTGGTGCACATTTCGAAAAGTAGAAACCTAAAGATTGTCATTTTTGGTATCTTTTTTGTCATTTTGGTTCAAAGTTCCTCAATATAGGTATCAAACTTTTGTCCAGTGTTCATAAGTAACTTTTAAACCAAACTTCGACCAAATGTGGACTGAGAGCACATTTTGACACGTAGAAACCCAAAGTATGTCCTTTCCGAACTCTTTCTCGACCTTTTGTGTCAAAGTTCACCCACATGTACAAAAACTCCTCTCCATAATTCATAAGTATCTTTTGAACCAAACTTCTTCCAAATTTGGACTTGAAGCACATTTCGACAAGTAGAAACCAAAAGTTCGTGCTTTTAAGACTCTTTCTTGACATTTTATGCCAACATTAATCCTTTCTAGTCTCTTTCTTTATCCTTTGTGCAGAAGTTCGTCCATGTAGGTACAAAATTGTCTTTCCAGGGTTCATAAGTACCTTTTGAACTAAAATTCGTCCAAATTTTTAGTCATAGCAGACTTCCACTTGTAAAAATCCAAAGTTCGTCCTTTTCGGATTCTATCTTGATATTTTGTGCCTAAGTTCGTCCACAGTGGTACAAAACTACTTTCCAGGGTTCATAAGTTCCTTTTGAACAAAACTTCGTTCAAATTTTTAGTCATAGCAGACTTCCATTTGTAGAAATCCAAAGTTCGTCCTTTGCGGATTCTATCTCAAACTTTTGTGCCTAAGTTCGCCCACAATGGTACAAAACTACTTTCTACGGTTCATAAGTACATTTTGAACCAAACTTCGTCAAAATTTTAGTCATAGCAGACTTCCACTTCTAGAAATGCAAAGTTCGTCCTTTTCAGACTCTTTCTCGACCTTTTGTGCCTAAGTTCGTCCACAATGGAACAAAAACACTTTACAGAATTCATAAGTACCTTTTGAACCAAACTTCGACAAAATTTTTAGTCATAGCATACTTCCACTTGTAGTAATCCAAAGTTCGTCTTTTTCAGACTCTTTCTCGACCTTTTGTGCCTATGTTCGTCCACAACGATACAAAACTACTTTCTAGGATTTATAACTACTTTCAAGGGTTCATAAGTACGTTTTGAACCAAACTTCGTCCAAATTTTTAGTCATAGCAGACTTCCACTTGTAGAAATCCAAAGTTCATCCTTTTCAAACTCTTTCTTGATCTTTTGTGCCTAAGTTCGTCCACAATGGTATAAAACTACTTTCAAAGGTTCATAAGTACCTTTTGAACCAAACTTCATCAAAAGTTTTAGTCATTGCAGACTTCCACTTGTAGAAATCCAAAGTTCGTCCTTTTTGGACCCTTTCTCGACCTTTTGTGCCTAAGTTTGTCCACCATGGTACAAAACTACTTTGAAGGATTCATATGTATGTTTTGAATCGAACTTTGTCCAAATTTTTAGTCATAGTAGACTTCCAATTCTAAAAATCCAAAGTTCGTCTTTTTCGGACTCTTTCTCGATCTTTTGTGCCTAAGTTTGTCCACAAGTTCCTCAATATATGTATTAAACTTCTGTTCAGTGTTCATAAGTAACTTTTAAACCAAAGTTCGACCAAATTTGTACTGACAACACATTTTGACATGTAGAAACCCAAGTTTTGTCCTTTCGGACTCTTTTCGACCTTTTGTGTCATAGTTCATCCACAAAGGTACAAAAACCTCTCTCCAGAGTTCATAACTATCTTTTGAAGCAAACTTCTTCCAAATTTGGACGTGAAGCACATTTCGACAAGTAAAAACCAAAAGTTCGTCCTTTTCAAACACTTTCTTGACAATTTGTACCAACATTCATCCCTTCTAGTATCTTTCTTTACCCTTTGTGCTTTTCGTCCACATAGGTACAAAATTGTCTTTCCAGGGTTTATAAGTATTTTTTGAACTAAACTTCATCCAAATTTTTAGTCATAGCAGACTTCCACTTGTAGAAATCTAAAGTTCGTCCTTTTCGAACTCTTTCTCGACGTTTTGTACCTAACTTCGTCAAGAATGGTACAAAACTACTTTCTAGGGTTCATAGGTACCTTTTGAACCAAACTTCGTCCAAATTTTTAGTCATAGCAGACTTCTACTCTTAGAAAACCAAAGTTCGTCCTTTTCGGACTCTTTCTCGACCTTTTGTGCCTAAGTTCGTCCATAATGGTAGAAAACTACTTTCCAGGGTTCATAAGTACCTTTTGAACCAAACTTCATCCAAAATTTTAGTCATAGCAGACTTCTACTTGTAGAAATCCAA